>NC_080563.1:41862500-42045000 GCF_030253575.1 Rhododendron vialii | reverse complement strand
GATGTAACGGTCGTACGCCAGTCAATGAAGACAGTATGCCAATTAAATACTTTTGTCCAGTGCTTGGCTTCGCATCTTCTGAGTTCTGGAACATGACCAGAAGGATCCCAGAAGCATTCTAAAGCAAAATAAACAAATACACACTTACATAGTTCTAAATACAGAAAGCAGTAAACTGGTTTTTAGCATGCAAAACAAGTGATGAATAGAAAGAAAAGCATAAAATAGCTAATCATTGATCTCCATGCCAGTACTGCACGTACAGCCATGACTGGCGTACGGCTGGCGTGTGCCACTGATTACTATGCACGATCTTTGAAACCTTGCCTGCTTTAGAGCCAGGACTGGTATTGATTACTAGCCTTGACCCTACCAACCTCCCTCAGGGGTCAGAACAGAAGGTGACAAAAGGTGGTATACCTTTGGTTTGGAGGTTGATGATGAATTTGATGGATGATGAGTGTTTGGGTGAGAAAGGTGTATAGAATGACCTCTTTCTTACTTTTTCAATGGATGAAAGAAGAGAGAGAGCAAGAGGCTAAAGAGAAGAAAAAAGAAGCTTGAGAGTTCTTTTATGAGTGTAACCCCTTGCATATAAATGCAATGGGGTATTTATAGGCCAAAAGGGTGAGAGATGGGGTGTGGTAACCAGCTGAGATGGTTGGTTGAGTTAGAGAGGGAGCCTCTCATTCATTAAATGCATGGGACTTGCATGAAAGGGGTTGTAGGGAAGGGGGGAGCATCCTGGTACATCCATAATCATCAGGAGACTGTTCAGTGTACTGGGGTGGCCGCAAAAGTCTTGTGCACGTGGTTGAATAGTGACATTTGACTGGTTTTGACTGGCGTATGCCAGCCCTATACCTGCGTGCGCCAGTGGCAACTGAGTCAACGGTCGATGACTGACACGTGGTAGTTTACCAGCGCATGCCAGCACAGTACTAGCGTATGCAAGTCAGGTTTTGCTGAGGCCATTTAGCTCTGGCTTGAAGGATTTGATAAGGGATTTCGAAAGGGTTTGAATGAGGTTCGAAACGTTTAAAGCTCAAACACACCAATAATCTCGGGAAGTTCTTGACCTTAATCATCATCGGGGAATCAAAGACCGTAAGTAAACTTATCTGGGCAGTCCAGAATAGGGTGTCTACAACATGCAGGAAATTAACAAAACAACAAAGAAGCAAGGAGTGGCCATGATTGAATTGTTATAATGATGCAAGCTACCTAGCATGCATCAATCTATGGCTTTTGGGTTCTAGTAGGCTTTTTGGTTAACAGACTCTGCCCTCCCTCAAGAAATGAAGTGTTTTTTGCTCCAGCTGGTTATGATGTGCGGTAGTCGTGGTTAATTGGGACTTGTCCAAGAAGCTCGTGGTATGGATGAACAAATAGCCATTAAAATCCCATTTTGAATGGAAAGGGAATGGAATCTTGGGCTATGCTCCAGCGGTTAGCAACCAGTTTGGACAATTGGGATGGGAATTGAACAAATTAAAAGATACATCACCCAAAGTTGTTATCAAACAAGATATAAATAGTTTCATCAATCTATCCAAGATGGTGTCCGGCGGCAGCCATATCATCCCTTCGACTCTTGCTACAATTGAGGCTCTCGATAAATATGCCCAAAAGAAAACTGTACGAGATATAACTGGAACAGCATCCATGATTTTTCGACATGCGGCATTCTTCGATTATACAGCGAAGGTGTCCTTCTCAGTGTTTTCAAATCGAGATATGTATCTTGTATCGTATTTTTAATTGTATAGATTGTATATCGCGTATCTTAAGATACATTTGCTAGAAGAGTAGGAATTTTATTGTTTAGTTATACAAGATTTTTGGAAGAGTGGGGAAGGAGAGTATTTGTCTTATACTTGAACTCAAATTTTTTTTTGGGCTTGGTACAAAATAGCTAGAACTCATCTCTATTTATACTCCATGGAAGACTCTAGTACAAAAATATTTTCATACAAGATAAACTTTGAGGTAATTATAGAATTACACGTGTGACTAATTCTTATAAAAAAAACTCTACATATTTTACAATGATATTCTAGAGCTTCTAGGGCTAGATATTTTAGAGTTTCTAAAAACTAAATATTTATATCTTCTTCAATGGTATCTTTCATCATTGGATTTTGTCAATTTGAGCTTTGTCAATTGGACTTGTTTGAACTTAACTTTCTTATGCCAAAATACTAAATTTAGTTTAGCTTCAGCAACGTCAATCATAATTAATACTCCCTTCGTCTCTATTTAATTGTCCTTCGTGGTTTTGCGTGCATTTTCAACAGCTTATATTTCTCGACGTACATTGCTAAAAATATGTAATATAGATCTTGTTTGATAGATCTAAATTTTTTCCATAAGACAATGATTTCAAAAACATAAAACATAATATACGTCGAGAGATATAAGCCATTGAAAATGCACGCAAAACCGTAGTGGACAATTAAATAGGGACGAAGGTAGTATACAATTAAAAAGCATATACATCTAATTACACCAACAAACTATGCTTACATTAAAAAAAAAAAAAAGAATTTAAGATGCAAAATTTCAAGTCTCTAAACTGGGGCCTATTACATTAAGGTTTTCTGTTCCCTTTGTTAGGAAAAGAAAAGTTAGGTAAAACACAATTGAAGTATGGTTCTTTCTTTTATACAAGCCCTACATTGAGGTTAAATTTCTATCAAATGATTTGAAAATTGATATAATTAGATCAAACGACTTAGATTAATGCATTTGGGGTTCCACTCCTTAAAATAAGGTCCAACTTTTTTCCAATAAGTAATCGTACAATATGTACCGAATTAGGATACATGTATAAATCGTAGGATACGCGATCGTATCATAGGATTTCTATACAAAAAGGATATAGAGTGGGATACGTTTTGTTCTCCGAAGGAGACGATACAAATCGTAGGATATGAATAACAACTATGGTTCTTCTTTTTCAAGTTACTTGATTTCATTGAGACAAATAAAGTTACCATTCTACAAATGCTAAATTTTGAAAAGGGTATTGTTGACCGTCGAGGGTGGGAAAGGAGGGTCAAACACGATGCAGGACTTGTACAAGTCTTCCAAAAAGGTTCAAAAGATTACCCATAGCCATGGGGGATTTTTGTGTTCCATAGGAACGCTCTGGTGCATCCAGGCGAGCGGGTAAGCACAATTTGGTCGTTAATCTGTTTCTGGTGCATTCAGAATATTTTTGAATGGAAACTAAACAGAGGCCAAGGTTATTGAGTGCATACCAAGAGTAGCTCACCAATTAGCTGTAGAGGGGAATATTGATTATGTAACTACCTTTGGTAGAAGTAGTTAAAAAAAGTTTCGTTTGATTTATACTACGAGTTTTGCGCTTCTTTTGTTGGTCGCATGATGGTTGGGTTGGGCCAAAGGATTTATTTTTTCACAATCATTGAAAATAAGCCCGAAGGCCACCCTATGGCTTCTTCAAATTAGTTCTTTCTTCGTACCTCAAGTATCGACTGCAACATTGCCTTCCTGACATTCAACAACATGCACATGACCAGCAGTATGTTTAAGCCAATCTTATATTTTTCTTTCTTGGACTGAGTGATATTTTTTACTTTGGCCTGGTGGTTAAACCGCCTTAGCAATTGTCACTACCGTTTGTAGCATATGTCAACTGTTACATATCGTAGCACAAGCCACCCACTTAAACTGACAAGTTAGTTTCCCATCATTGATATCTATCTGGACGATAACAGAGAACTCAATTTTCTTAGCTACAATACCTTTAGTCATGTTGCTCCCATTTGCAACTGCATGAAAGAGTCATCAGTATCATCTTCTATCTATGGACAAAAAAGAATAGCTTGCTGCAGTTATCCTTTACATGGAGAGACAAATTATTTCACTCTATTAGAATGAATTTTCTGGCACCTATCTGAAAACACCACAAGGCCCTTAACAAGCTCTTCCTTAACCATGAAAAGTACAGAGGCTGCAAGAACACTCTGTACAATCTTGGTGCTCATTCCCTTGTAAAAACAGGGCAACCCTTCATAACGGAACATCTTCATAATTGCATCAAGAGTACCTGCATCCCAACTCCTTCAATTGCTTCACTTCTTTCAAGCAAAGAGAGCCTAATATAGAGACATGAAAACAAAGTGCATTGCAGAGAAGAATATCAAGGGTAAGAATCATGGATGTTCAACTTTTTGAATTTTGTTTGCTTGGTAGATGGAACGGACAGGCACACACCCACACCCACCCACCCACACGATGTTGCACTATATGATCTGGTACGAGTGGAATAGTGGTATGTAGAACACAGTAAGAATTTGCTAACACATTTTCATATATTGGAGTGATCGCATCAAAAAAAAAAAGAAAGAAAGAAAGGTGAAAAGCAACAAGTAATCATGCTCTGACGCACTATTAAACGTTGATGTTCTTGAGTTTATGTAATTCCTATCTAGCAGGCTTACAGCTTGAAGTGATTGACTTGTTATGGCCCTTCCTCAATCATCACCCCCAGGAAAAAATAGTGCAGTATGTGATTTGTTACTAGATTGCAATCGTATATAAAATAATCATTGTTTGACTGTTCTTCTGAAGAATGAAACCAGCAGAAGACATTAAAAGAACATCTTTTTATGAATAAATATGGAGTACTTAAATGGATGTGTACCATGTTTCATGGCCAAAAATTCCAAAATGCAGATTGCTAGAACACCGTAACTTCTCCATAAATGCATTTACAGCATCCTAACAAATTACCGGTATAAGAAAAGATATCTATCCTAGTCAATGGCAACAAATATGTGTACAAGGCACCCATCACAGCAGTTTATGTAAATGGAGGAGTGGGTTTGTCATGCCCTATCAAGGTACCACCTAGCATACAATTTCGCCAATTTGGGGCACAAAATAAAGCACACGATTCATAGAAAGTTTTGACAACACATGATGCGCACTACCTGTTACGCTCCAACTTCGAAGTGAATGATTTATCAAAGTTTTGCATTTTTTGAAACAATAACAAGAAACCAATTGTCCTTCCATTGAAAAGTAGCTAGAATATTTGATGTCATAACATCACCTACAGTACCAGTGTCAAAATGAAATAAATTCGATGCCATAGATTTGTATTCTAATGCCAAATAATACCAACAGCGGAAAAAATAAAATAAGGGCATTAGCACAACAGAACAAACCTGAATATCTTAATAAAATGTTTCCACCAATTTCCTGCTTTGCTTGAAGCCTTGACTGCACAGTTATCCGAGACAACATAATCAAAATAAACTTGACAAAACATCTGTATGCAACTCAGTTCTATTATGCAACTGAATAGATGTAAAGGTATCGACGAAATTAACTATTTTTTAATAAACCTTCTTTGCCCCTTCCATGAATTTCAAAGTTTAACAGAGAGGCCACAGGCTTTTAATTTGGAGAAAGAGTTGACCAAGGAACAATCTTCAAAGTTTCAAATCACAGCAACGATGGACTTCCTAGTATAATTATCACAATACGGGAGTTGGATAGTTAAGAAAACAGAATTATAAATGTTTTGATTGGCATCAGATGTTTATTTGGAGAGAACAGAATTATAAATGTTTTGATCGGCATCAGATGCAAAAACAGCTGATGAAGCAAAGTCGAAGTGGCTTCACCTTGACAACTAGCAATGGGTATGTTGAGACAGTTGCTCCCAATTTCGCCACAGCCCCCAACAAGAAAACCTATTCAAAGAAGAAAATACGGCATAAGGCAACAAACTTTGGCAAGGTGACTGATTCAGACATGCTATTGTCTTTGAAGACAGGGATATAGCTCTTTAGACCAAGAGACCACATGGTGTGTATAAATGCTAAAAATTGTTTTCGGATGCCTTGTCGAAGACCACTGTCCTGTTCATCAAATTAAGTATATGCCACGAGAACTACTCTAGATGCAGATATATACCTATGCCATACGCTTGCTCTTGGATAAGGGTACAGATATGCACTCTGACATGAATACGCGAACTTCATCAAACAAAATGCCCAAGGAATATGAAGCAAAACTCTCATATCAAGCATGAAATGCGTCATATCCCATTAACACCATTCTACTTGGAAACAGAACAATGAGCATAAAGCACTAGCAATGTTTATGTCGTGGTTTTGTAATCTTGGAAACGTGGATTAGATGAATACAAGGCTTAGACATGTACCCACACGGCCGCACCTAGTCACTTGTTACCCAGGTGCATGTCACATTGAACCAAGTAGCTTTCCACATGACATAAATCATACGACCAGTACAAAGACTACTTATGAAAGTTTTTATGCTCTTTCAAGTTTCAACATCTACCGTCTCAACAGAGGCTTACCTCCAAGGCAGATACATTACTTGTGACCTTTTTGCTAGAAGCGGGTTTAGCCCTCAGATGTTTTAATGAGCTCTCATAAATCATGAACTGGATCGATGGATTGCATACCTGGAACACACTAATCCTCGATATTAAGCATAGCTTAACACTTGATTCGAAGTTAACTAAAGTACCAAAAGAAACTAACCATGATTAGCGTGGGGATGATGCCTTTCCAAAATCCAACGATTCCTGCTTCATTGTAAACTTCACAAGCCTACAAAAAATGTACAAGTACACATAACAAAGATCACAACTGAAGAACTGTTTTTCAGAACAAGTACCAGGGGATAAATCATAGCATCCAGAGGACTTTTAAAGCACCAAAATGGATATGTAACGGAATCCTCAGTGCAATAGTAAAGAAAAGGCATGGCCTCCTAAGAAGACTTGCCTTTGCTGCTGCAGTTTATTTATTATGGCATGAAACGCAATACGATTTTTAGGGGTATTCATAAGCCCCCTTCAGCTGTTATTGGTCAGGTCAAATCTGAAGCCAGAGTAAAGTTTCACTAAGCAGGAATGTCAAGCTTACATCTTTATCTTCTTTGCTCTGCCAGAATTGGCACTTTCCTCCTTAGTTTTCTAGTTGTTGCTTTCCTCTTTTATAGGCTTTATTTTTTGCAGAGAGGCTTTTCTAGGCTTTAGTTTTGCAAGACTTGGGATTTCTCTTGTATAGGCTCATGCCTTGGTGTTTTGTATCTCTTGAGGATCTCCGCCTTTCTTGTTTCTAATTAAAAAAAAAAATCATTGCACAAACAACACCAACATTGACAATATTTCAAGAAAAAGTGGATTGTATCTATCACCTTAGGGCGGTACAACTAGCATAACACCACCAAGTATCAATCTGTAGACAACCCCAAATTAGATTATCCATATTTCCTAGGATTAAGTCCCAAATGAATCCCCAATGATGATAATGTTAAACAATGCCGAGAAATTACTTCAAGCAGTTGATGCTTTGAGAGTAAGATTGTTTAATTTTATCGAATTCAAATAATTAGCCCAACCTTACAAACCCATTCAAAACCTTTCAGACCCAGCAAACCCATTCAGAAAGCCCAAACACAAGCCCAGTTTGAAGCGCAGTCTTTGACCCTAAACCAAAAGTCCAAACACAAGCCCAATTTGAAGCGCAGTCTTTGACCCAAAACCTTCACCTCACGGACGTAACATTATGGGAGGTCTGACATTGGAGGTAACTGTCAGGTAATGGATGCAATGTCTGACTCTATAAATGTTACGACACCACATTACACTTTGCAGACGCTAACCCCAATTTCGCAGCCGCAACATTTGAACGCTGAAAACAGACAGCTCCAGTTGATAAGGTATGGGTTGCTATGGAGGGTTAAATTGCCACCCATTCGGTTCTGGTAGAGAGTTCAACACTAGGAGGTTTACCGAACCCTATAAGAGGGTCCTAAATCCCTAGATTCAACACAACACAAAAACCTACAAGAAAAACCTAACCAAAAACCCTCGTTCTTTCTTCCAACCATGGAGGTACCTTGTGCTGCCTCATGGACTATGAGGAAGCTCTTAGGCCTCATACACCTTGGGCAACCTCTTATCAGGTATCATGTTGGAAATGGAAAAAATACCTTTTTGTGGTTAGATAACTGGCACCCTCTTGGGCCGTTGTACTCTACTTTTGGTGAAAGGGTAGTGACTGATGTGGGCAGGTCTTTGAGGGCTAAGGTGACCTCCATTATTGCCCAAGGATATTGGAGATGGCCTCGTTTACGGAACCCCATTATCCAATCTATCATTGCCCAAACTCCTCACTCTCTTAGACCAAATTCTGAGGAGGAAGACACTATCATTTGGGTGCCTCATCCAAGTGGTTTTTTCAATGTTAGATCAGCTTGGAATGCCAAAAGGGTGAAGTACCCACAAAACCCTTGTTCTAAGATAATCTGGGGTCGACATATTGTGCCTAGGTGGTCTTTTATTCTTTGGTTGGCTGCTCTCCAACGTTTGAGTACTAAAGACAGGTTACGAAACTGGGGCTTGCAAGTGGATGAATTGTGTTGTCTGTGTAATTCAATGAAGGAAACCCATCAACACATATATTTTTTGAGTGCTCCTTTTCTTCGGCAGTGTGGCAGCAGATGATGTCTAAGAACAGAGTTCAAGGGATGCCTACGAGCCTAGAGCAAATTCTTAACTGGTTTCTCTCCAATGGAAGGGGTACTAATACTAAGTTGAGTTTCATTAGCCTTAAAAACACTTTGGCTGCTTCTGTTTATGGGTTGTGGCAGGAACGGAATTCCAGAATCTTTTGAGCAATGGCAAAAGGGTATACCCAGGTGGCTAATGGGATTGAAGCTACAATTCGGGATTTTCTCAGCTCAAGGAGACATGAAACTATCTAGTCAAAATAAGAATATTTGTGCAATTTGGGGACTGTCTAACAGAGTCATGGAGGTTGTATAGTTAGGAGTTCTAGTTTGATAAGTGGTTGTTTTTGCTTTATTTCTGTTGTAAGTTGTTTCTATAAAGGGATTGACTCCCTGGAAATCTTTGTTTTCCTTGTTTTGAGCTTAATAAAAGTGTTCACTCATCAAAAAAAAAACCCCTTACTTAAGCTATTTCTTCCTCCCCCAAAACAAAAATCTCTCACCAATATTAGTCTAAAAATCCCGGAACCTACCCTAAACCACCTCATTGAATCCAATTCTCAAAACCTTGTTCGTTAAATCAAAGAAAAGTTCTTTTCCCCACAAAATTGTGCTTATTCGCCAGAGTTCGTGTTTTGAGGAGAACGTCCACGCGTTGATCAAAGAAGTATCAATCATTCGCCTACTTTACTATTTTCAATAATAATTTTCTTTTATTAAATCTATCCTCATGCATCGTTAATCTTATTTCCTTTATATTTACTTGTTTCCCAATCTCATATTTGATAACTTCAAAAATTCTACTAAAATCCCATTAATGAGTAGAGACAAACCATTTCGGTTAGGCAGGGTAGGTGCCTAACACCTTCCCACCCCATCACTTCTCCCGAACCAAGAATAATATCTGGTAGTGACAGACCGGTAGTCTTGAATATTATACGTTAATTTGGTTGCTTGGTTAAACATTAAAATCAAGTGGCGACTTTGACAAACACTATGTTCTAGTTTCGAATAAAGGTTTGTCGCGGAGAACACGGGCGCCCATACAATAACCTTCTGAGATAGACATGCATAGGAAGCTCTCTCTGACAAGTAGTAAGCCAAAATTCAATACAAACATGTGATTAAGTATACCTCTAGCATATGCCCCTCCCATGTGATGCTTCTTGGATATGAGGAAGATTTTTTTAAGTTCACAAGTATTGGCCTATTTATTGTACGAGGTGTGATTGGCGATGAATATTCCACCTTTTCTTTGGTATGTATAAGTGGCTTGAGCTTGGCACTTTGTAATAACAAGTTTGGTGGAAGGGTTCATTTACAACATAGGTAGATCATTGACTGCTAAGGTTGCTTCCATTGTCTGCAACGGCTTCTGGAAATGGCTCAAAAGCAGGAATTCTCTTACCCAATAAATCATTGCTCACAGTTCACACCATTCTGTTCTTATAATGCTGCAGTGGCAGAAAGGGTTGTTTGGACGCTCAACGGCAATGGGGAGTATATTGTTAAGTCTGCTTGGTATGCTACTACGGTTGTGAAGCCTCCTGTTTCTTGGTATAATTAATTTGGTCCCTTGTCATGTTAGTGGGTGGTCTCTTATCCAGTGGCTGGCCTTTCAAGGCAATATATCTGCAAAGGAGAGACCATGTTCTTGGGGAATTGTTGTTGATGGGGATTGTGAGTCATGCTCAGGTGGGAATAATTCTTGTAGCCATATCTTTTTGACTTTCAGTCCTCTTCCCAAGTTTGGAAGCATGTGTTGTGAAATGCGCTGGGGCTCCCATGAGATTAGTTGATATCATATCTTGGCAGAAAATCGGCAAAGGCAACTGTGCTTAAGTTGGCTTTCTCTGCTGTTGTGTATCATGTAGGGGGGGAGAGAAACTACAGACTATTTCAGCAAAAGATCATAAACATTGATTCAGTTTGTTTAACTCTCACCAAGAGACTTCAATGGCAGGGGGAAACCTGCCCATTTTTCAAATAAGGATAGAATAGATACTTGAAAGACAGATCAACTATTCAGTTGCAATGATCATTGCTGGCATGACCAAAAAGTGGAACGGAATTTGCATTCCCTTCCATTCTACATTATGCCATTCTCATTTGATTCCATTTTTGAAATAACTAGGGAGAAAAAGCTCTATTGAAATAATTGTGTAAGTTGGCATTAAAAAGAAGGAACAAACCAAATCAATATTAGTTTCATAACAGAAACAAAAGGCTAGAGAAAAAATAGACAACCAGATGCCATAATCATCTATAACAAAGGTGATATGAGCAAAACTAACCGCGTGCAATGTTCTATAGGCGCGAGGTTTCGTTGAATCTAGTTGAGCCAATTTGTCTTGCAGGGTAGACCCCATGAAATTCCTTTCTGAAGCTTCCATTAGTAGAGCCTCCCTTTTTGCCTCCATTATTTTCTTTTCTGCTTGAGTATGTGTCTAAAATCAAAATGTAAAATGCCACATTGAATCCTTCATGCATTTCTAAAAACGCAAGTAATTATAATGAACACTTGCTAGCACCTTTTTCTGGAACAAAAACTTTTTTGATAACATTAGTTATTTCAAAAATGGTTAAACCTGAATACATCAAGCTATTTAACCAAACTGGCAGATACATGCCATGTTCAGAGATGTGAATAAACGTTTTAGGGTATAGATGCAGCATCTAACACTGAGAGCAAAATAAAACATTCTAACGTCTAGTAATTTCCTAACAATGGGGGCAAAAGGTAACCATCGCTAGATCTCAGCATTGAATGCAGCAAGAAACACCTCATTTTGTTTTGCCTGTTCTTCATTTCCTTCTTTTCCAATCCCCCAACAAAGGGATTGGGGTTTAGATCCTTGGGAAATCCCTTTTCTTAATACCCTTTTCTCCTTTCATCCGGGCCTTTCACGCACAGAAAAAATGTGGAGCACTCTTTGAAATAGTTCATTAATCATTATCATCCTTATTCCTTCACTTAGTATTTTACCTCCAACCTTTATGTAATGGAAAATTCTGGCAAAAAGAATCAAAAGGAGATTCTTCCCATAAAAAAATAAAAAAAAAGGACTTACCTTGCTATTTGATAATACTTATCAAAACCAGAGAATCAGAGATGTTAGGCAAATCAAAAAACATGAGTGGGGTTTCAAAATTTGAGTCTTGGGACTGCCTTTTGCTGAGAGAGAAAGTGAGTGGGGTTTCAAACATGGACCGGTGTTGCGATACGGTGGCGATCCAAAGTTCCAGCGTGCACGGCGATGGGAACAGAAGAAAACGGAGAAGACGGAGGTTTGGAATTTGAAATAAACGTGAAACCCCTAGAAATAAGCGTGAAAGGTGAAAGGGGATGGCAGTTGTGTGATTTAGGTGAAAATCATGGGCACTTGACCGAGAAGTAGGAGGATGCACTACAACCTTTGGATCAAATGAATCTGAACCGTTCCAACAACTTGTCCCCGCACCCTTCTGTTTTATAATAGAGATTCCAACCAACCTCCTGACACAAACCTCCTCCCTCCAAAAATTCTCTTTGAAGCTTCTCTAATCTCTTAATAATTAAGGCACAAGATGACTGGGGAGAGAGAGATGCATCCGACTGAGCGAGACGGACAGAGGTATGAGAATGGTATGAATGAAATGTCCGGGATGGGGTCTAGCCACTATGTATAGGATGAAGGTCACGTGAACCTTGCCTAATGGCGTTGTGATAATTACATCACCAGGTGCATGCTTAGGGGATCCCTAGGTGATAAGGTTCATTAGAAATATCACATCAGGTAAGATACAGCCTAACTTGATGCACTTTTAAGTTTTAAGATGCTGCGGCCTCTCTCTTAGTCATAGATAGCCATGGGTGCCATACTGTGGGCTACAACACTCCGAAAATTCTTCCTCTAGGCTCCAAACCACTGACGCATCCAGGATTCCGCTGTGCTGGCATTCGACCCGAGTCATGCCTCCTTGACTTAATATTATTTAATATCTACCCATTTTAGGAGCTTTTTGGAATTTCACTGAAGGAGTGCTAATCTGGTGTCGGACTGAAACACCCCATGGTGATCACTTGGAGGTACCACAGTCCATATGTCTAGCATATTGAACACTTAGTCACTTCCTCAATGGGATCCACCACCCAGTAATGGACCAATTGTACTTATGTGGAGCTAGTTATAAGGAGCCGTGTAGCATGTGGCAATAGTATAACATTCATCTTAATAAACTTCTAACTATAGATTTTACACCAAACTTCAACCTGAGTCCTTGCATAAATGCCTTAATCAGGAATGAACTCATTAAACACATTTATGGATCATGTCCCATAGTGCATGTTGTTCGCAGATGATAATCAAATTGAAAGAGTACTTATCGCTGGACTAGAAATTTGAAGAGAAACAATGGAGTCAAGAGGGTTTAAAATAAGCAGCACTAAAACAGTATATAACAGAAGGAACTTTAGTTACATATTGATGTATAACTACTGGAGGAGTGAACGTTCAATGGACCTCGGTGGTATGGTATCCTCAAAATGTGTCTAAATGGTCCTTCATCCTATGGCTAACCTGTCTGCAGAGATTGTCTACTAAGGATCATCTTCTAAGATGGAGTATGGAAGTTGTTCCAGGTTGTGTTCTATGTTCCCACAATGCGCAATGACGCAATCAATTCAACATTTGTTCTTTTCCTTTCTTTTTTCGGTCAATCGGAAATTCCAACATTTGTTCTTTGACTGTTCATTTTCCAGGAGTATTTGGGAACCTATTCTGCGGCGATTTCAGATCCAAAGAAGGGCTGATATTTGGGATCTAGAGCTGAATGGGGCATGTGGTTTGTGCAGGAGTAAGTCCTTCAAGTCTTTGCTATTCAAATTGGCCCTTGCTGCTGGGGTTTACTACATCTGGATGGACTGTAATTCTAGAGTCTTTCGAGGAAGACTCACAAATTCTAGTGCAGTCCTTTCTTTTTTTTTGGTAAGTAAATTCATTTATACCAAAAACCGCACAGAAGCTACGAACCAAAGGGGCGTCCCCCAGGTAACATCAGAACAACAAAGCTCAAAACTTTGTCAAAAGACAAAGAAAGGAAATCTGTCTATTCTAGTGCAGTCCTTGCTAGTATTGATGATAATATAAGATTGAGAGTCTCTACTTGGAATCAGTTTTCAAACTCCATGGAGAACCAAAGACTTTGTAGCCAATGGAATATCTCCACTAGAGTTCTCGGATCTGCTAATCATAGTAGGAGTTAGTTTGTGTGGTTTTTTAATTTGGTGTAGGTTTCTTTCGTGTACAGCAGTCTGTAAAGTGGTCTTGTACATGAGTTTTTTCAGTTGGTTGGTCATCAAATGGAACATTTACCACCAAAAAAAAAAAAAAAAACTACCGGGGGAGGGAAGATCGAAACTCTCTTTTTTTACAAGGGCAGAGACGATGTGTTCCCTAAAATCAAGATAAGTTTGCTTAAGTGGATGCTTCTAGTTCTAGCATATTAGGCAATCTATAGAATAGCTAAGTCGTCGATTATGATTTACAGAATATGATGCAACAACTAAAAAAACAACACACCGATAGAATAAATGTAACGAAGGCGAGAATGCTTCAACGGATGTGTGAAAGAGAATAGAGATAGAAAACCTTCATGAAATGGTAGTAGCAGCAGCAATCGAGGACAAGTTTAGAAAATCTTGCTACCCACATAACCCATTAATGAAATGGAGTAGGCTTAGCACCCATTACATATCCTGTTAACCCACTAGCCTTGCTTTCCCACGAGAATATTCTATTCTGAGGTCCTCTGCATCCCATATCAAAAAAAATTGATATGGAACACGTCATGATGGGTAAAGTGGTTCTCATCTCGTGCACCATATCCAAATTTTGGCCTAACGCTCCCCCTAGTCATGCCAGATCCTCCACCTCCAAGGAACCCAAAGTCCAATAGCAATTCACTTTTTGCGCCTGCCACCAATATGCACCACCTTCTTCACCAAATCCAACAACTTTGCAACCTTATAAACTTCATCTCATTGATACCCAAAGTTAGCTGGTACCAAACAATCAATCACACTTTTGTCCCTTTCTTCCTGTTTATTTGACTCCATATTCTAATGGTCTCACTTTTTCAGGTCTCTTGCAGTTACTTAAGGATCTTTGGGAGTACTTCACCCTACAAGTCTGGTTATTGAGAATTTCTACAGTGTTAGGGTTTTAGCGAACCTCCAATTCTATCCTAATGTCATGGCGAAACTCAAGAAGAAAAAAAAAAACCCGATTAACTTTGAACGGTAATGATTTCTTCTTGTTTTCTTAGGACTCAATCTTGATACTGGTCAGCAACAATCAAAGTTGAGTCGCGAGTCTATAACGCAATGACTCAACTTTAATGAAAGTAACAACTAGCAATGCGTTTAGATGCAACAATAAACTTTTCTCCTATCTGTTCTTCCGAAAGGTTCTAGGAAGAGTTGTGCTTATTTCCAACTCTTTATGCCTAAGAACTTGTTTGTACGGGCTCATGTCTGATCGTCTGTATTTATGTACTTTCATTTCGTTCCAAGTTCCAACTACCAAAGAGATGCAAAGAACAATGAGAGCCTCATTTTGCAATAACATCCCGAACCGTTTTGATGGAAACATTACAAAAAGTCATGTTGAGAACACAAAAATAGTCCCTGTACGGCATATAATTATCTCACAACAAACAAAGTCACCTGCATACGTGTCACAAGAACCCATATTGGGTTCGTCAGCAATACGTTCAAGGACCTGCAAAGAAAGCCATTCGCAGTCAAATGTGATCCAAACAAACAGAAACAAGCATCCGGAATTTGTGTGCCAAGAGGACAATGATTATCATTGAATCATATCATAAAATTCCCAAATCTTGCATTAAGAAAATAACAAATAGAAGATATAATTACCCAGCAAAAGCTGCCACAACAAGCCAGGACAACATGCCTACAGTACCATCCCCACGACCTTTCTTTCTACGGGCAACTGCAATGGCCTCGGCCTTGTTTTTGAAAACCTGATAGAAATAGTAGTATATGCCCTGCCAGCATCATACAGAAGTATTAGACCCCAGAGAAAAAGTAGGGGAGAACACCAAATGCTCATGGTAATATTTTGTAAGACAATGTCTAAAGGTGCTCATAAAGGTCGAGGACTGGTCATAAGACATGTTTCAAAGTGCTTCACTATGTACAAATCATGTGTACCGGTAGTCCAGCAAATGGCTTGGATGATGACACGAAAACGACTATGATCTGATTTCACACAAGTAAAAAATTATTTCTTACCTGCTGATGCTGTAATGAGCAAATTACATCCAATCTCAGGTCTAGCTAATTAGCTTGGGTTCAAATCAATCAGGTCCCAAAAAAATAGGAGTCTTGTCTAAAACACAAGACTATAACCCCTGTTGGTGACTGACAATGTCCTGAAATTTTTCTCTCTAGTCTCGCCACTTCACACTTTTATGGTGCATGTGTATGAGGCCCATATTTACCCATAGAAGTATTGGAGTTAATCTCCTCCGGGTAGAAAGAGTGAAACCACCTCTTGTGTAGGTCTCCTCTCTCGTAAGCACTCATTTAAGGCCATCGTCTTTGTGTCTTGTAAGAACTGAATGTGGAACACATAAGGAGCTTGTGTAATTTCTCATCTGATTAGTTGGTGCAAAGTGTAGCGGCTTCTAATCGCACAAGATGATCAACCCGTCATCACCCAAGTGAATTTTCACAACAAGGTCGCATTTAATCATGATCAGTATCGGATAAAGGAAATCACTCATAGTTTTGATTCGTTTGAGAAGTATAAAACAAACGTATTCTTCTGTTATAACTCAAAGCAGATTATCAAGTTTAATTTCCCACTGTAACTTATTAACAAAAATGATGAAAATGCAAGAGAATGAATATATTCTGGTCAAAAAATCAAAAAACTAAGGATTGAAAAGAACTCATACTCCTCGTATCCTAGTTTCGTAGAAACATATAGGACAATGGATAGGGAGTTGTGGCTGAGTGAAAGCACAGTTCAATCACTTCAATCAATGAACTCAAGCAGAAGCTTTGCTTTTAACGGGCACGGGATATTTAGGCAGCTCGATAAGTTATTGCACAAAATAACTAGTCATTTTTAGGTTAATTTAAACATGTGTGTCTTCGAACTTTTACAGATATTCCATGTTTCTCGTGACCATGTCTCGGAGAGAGAAAAAGTTCGACCAGCAAGAAAGGCTTGGGTAAAAAAAGAGGCTTATGGCACTATAGTATTGAGAGATCCCTACAGTTCAATGGATGGAATAGGGAGAAGGGGGGAAGAAGAGTGTCCACGCTAGAATATTTTTGCAATAGTTATGGTGTCCTGAGCCGCAAAATGACCTCGAAAATTATTTATCAAAACAGAGAAGACGATGGGATCCGCCCCTAATGCCTAATACTTCTGTTGTTTGATTACTAACAAGAAAGGAGTTGTATCCGAAGGAAAGAGTTGAAAGTTTCTTGCTTGAGAGCACTGACTTATGTTATCACCGTCATTTATAGGTCAATGGGCGAGGCCGCTCAACCGATTAGAAGAACTATTGATTCTTTTGGGGTTTCATCCGCATAAATAACTGTGGCATGGCTGTCATCTCCCAGCCATAGTAGGTAAAGGTGCACAAGAAGGAATGTAACGGACCTGCGAAGCAGCAGTTCCAAACAGAGAAGGCTTCAGGCCGCTGTAAAGCCCTCCCCATCCTTCGGTCCTCACCACCTTATTATGAACAGAAAGAATAACAGCAACCAGTGGAACTCATAAGAATAAAATTGTCAAAGAATTAAAGAAAAAAAATTTACAGAAAAGAAAAAAAAAAAAAAGAAACAATGGAGACGCAAAGGGCAAACCTGGAGGATCTGAACAAGTGTGCCGCCTCCAGCTGCAGGAGGTGTAGGATGAGGCGAGCGCCCACTTTCCTTGGCAACTCTCTCTGTCTGTTGGCGCGTATTCACCTGCAATCATAATAAATCGTTGCACAAACTTCAATTGAAGGATCTATGACCACCAAGAAAGCTTGATTACATGATACTACGAAAAAAAAGTATTAAGTGCCATTGCCATAGCAATATAAGCAAGCGGTGTACCGTTTGGAGGGGATACGTGATTATTTGAGCGATGATACCGCCACCAGCTCCCGCCAGCCCATTCACCACTGCGTTGGACATTACGTCCGCCTCTTTTCTCTCTCTCTCTCCTGCCTCCTGGTGAACTGCTTCACTTTTATCACGTTCCTCGCGCGAACTGGTAGAATGTTTTGGGTAAATTACTTCATTTTGGAAAGAAAAGAATCACTTGCAGGTTCAATGGGACGGGCATACCCCCAGAATGAGCATCAACTGGCAGGAATGTTCGAACCAGAGCTATCTGAAAAAACGGACCATACAATTTTAACTAATACTCCGTAAGTATAAGGGTCCGTTGCAGAATGGAAAAAAAGCCCTTATTTTTTAAGAAGAAAATTTCAAATTCAAAAATTATAGACTTATTAAAATTTAAAAATATGCAATATAAATTTTGTTTGATCGATGAGATCTTTTATACGATGCAAACAAAATTGAAAAATTATTTTCATTTATATTATTTTTGAGTTTGAAAATATGAAATAAGCTGCTTATTTTTTAAGAAGATTTCTGAAACAGGCTCTAAGTAGAAGAGTAATAATACTCCGTAAGTATAAGTAGAAGAGTAATGTTCACTTTATTAAGTTGATGGTAAACAAAATTAAATTCGAAAAAGGGTGATCGAGAATTTAAATCGCTTTGGTCGTTGGCTGTGATCTTCTGCGTTTATACTCAAACTGTGTGATAGCGTTTTCAAATTAACGGCCATTTAGCAGTCGAATTTTTGTAAGGGAATTATCCTACAATGTGGAGTTGTATAACGGGAGCTGCAAACAAAATTAGGCCCTGCAAACAAAATTAGGCCCCGTTCCGGAACGGAAAAAAAATTCTTAATTTTAAAGAAGGTAATTTCAAGCTTAAAAATTATGAATTTATTGAAATCTAAAAATATGCAATATGAATTTTGTTTGAAACATCTTATTGAAATATATTTTTCGATACAAAAAAAATTACAAAATTATTTTTCATTTAAATTATTTTTAAATTTAAAAATATAAAATAAGCTACTTCGCTATTAAAAAAGTTTCTGGAACGACCCCTATTCTCTTTTTTCCTCCAGCACGGGAGTAACTACTCAGGGAATCCCACTATTCAGTGGTCAGAGAATTGCCCCCCTCAATAATTATAGTTAACCCCCTCAAATTATGCCTTGTTGCCTTGTGAACACTTTATCCCCTCAAACTTTTATTTTTTGCACTTAACCACTTATAAATAATCTAAATGCATAACCAGCTGACTTGAGCAACGGAGGGGATCGAAGCTACTGTTTTGCCCTCCCCCTATTGTAAAATGCTTACCCAAACACAAACCCAACCTGCAGCTTCACAAATAAAACGATCGACAACTCCGGCACGAACCCAATCTACAACTCTGACATGATCGCTGATGACAATCGACAACTCCGGCAGCAGCCACCACGGTACACCTCTCTCTCTCTCTCTCTCTCTCTCTCTCTCTCTCTCTCTCTCTCTCTCTCTCCACCAAGCTGCCATAAAACAAGAACGAGAACAGCTCCGACAACCAAAAATCTTCTACTTCAATAACCTCCTTCCCTTCCCACTCTACTTCGCAATGTTCTTCTACAATCTCTTCCCCAACCCTCTCTTAGTCCTCTCCCAAGTCGACACCTCCCCCATTTTGCTTCTTCTCTTTGAATTTCTGCTGCTACCAAACCATTCGCTTTCCCTCCACCTATCTTACCTGCGTCACCTCTCTCAAGCACCTCTTCATCAGAACTATGTCCGTCATCACTACCCACAACCATTTTCTCAAAATCTAACCTTTCTCTCCCAAATTTGGGCTGATTGAATCAAATCAGTCAAGAGTTAAAAATGTAGTGAAATTACTTTTCCCTATTTGTGTGATGTTGGAATTGATCTGTAAATCCTCTGAATTAAAGCGGTGGTGATTGGTGAGTTTCGAAATATTTGTGTATCGATTCTTTTTTTCTTTGGAAAAGGGTGGAAGTTATCGTTTTGGGTTGAGCATTTATGTTACTGTAATTGTGTATGAAGAGAGAAAGAGAAAAGAGAAAAGGAGAGAGAGAGATAGAGAGGAGGGTAGGTTTGTCCTGGAATTGGTATTGAAGACGGATGGCAAACAAAAGTAGTATTTTCCATCCAATTCTTAACAAATGGAAAATGAAAAGTAGCATTTTTCCATTAGTTAGAGATGGCTAAGTGTAAAAATAAAAGTTTGAAGGGATATAAAATGAAATTAGTACAATATAGTAGAAATAGAAATACATTGGAAAACTTCTTCTCGCAAGATCTGAACCTACTTTTTTGCCTCTCATTTTTAAGTACTCCTGTCAGCAAGACGCAAGACACTGAAGGGCCAAGCCCAATCAACACCTTATGTTTGAACCCAACACCAAAACACCCCAAATCTAAAAAAGTAACTCTATTGCATCCAAAATGGGCCAGGCCCAAATGCAATTGGCCGGCCCGCCCACCCAACCAACACACAGAAACCCTAATGCCTAACCACACCTCTCCCACCTCTGCACCACCACATGAACGCCGCTGCTACTCCTCCGCTCCATCACACCTGCTGCTCTTTCGCATCTTGTCGCCGCTCACCACATCATCACCACTGCTGCTCCTCCGCATCATCTCCACTACAACACCTCTGTTACATGTCGCTGTTCTCTTTCACATCAACACCGCTGCTACTCCTCCGCTACGTCACCACTACCCTTTCGTCTCTACTGCTCCTCCGCTTCCAAACACCACCCATCGGAACACTGACACTCATCCAGAACACCTCAACATCCAGAACATCATTGCTCTCCATCAATGACCACCAACACTCCTCCGCTTCAAAGCCGTCGCTGCTCTCCCGCTACTTCAATGTTGCCCCTTCGCCTCCACTGCTTCTCCCCTTCCCACTGCCACCCATCAAATCCCCTACAACCAAACACCACCACACGCCACCATAAAGGAAAGCCATGGGCTTTCACATTATCGCTCCTGATGACAAACTCCGCCGTCGCCTTACCCTAATACCGACTCTACCCCTGCCGTCAGAGATCAGAAGCCCCAATCGTCGTCAAGATCTACAGGAAAACCACCACCTCCTTCAAAAAATGCCACCATACAGAATGTATTGGTTCAAACTTATTAGAGAGAGAGGGAAAAAGAGGAGACGCCTAAATCAAATCGAAGACGCCCAGGGGGAGGAGGAGAGGAGGCGCCACCTCCCCAAGCAGGAAATGCTAAAAATATGAACATGTCCATGAATTATTGAAGCTTTTAATTTTTGTAATTATCTTTTGGTTCATAAGTAAAAAGTAAAGGCCGGGTCAAGTAAATTGACTCTACTTCATAAAATAAAACAAGTCATAAATTGTGGCTTCAAAGGGAAAAGCTATAACATACACCTTCCTACTAATGGTGACTCCAGGAATTTTGACTACTGCTGTCATTCAATATTTTTGCTGCAAAGTCACACTTAACATATCTACCCCATGGACAAATGAATCGACACTTTTTAAATCATAAGCAAAAAGAATAATTTTATTAATTACTATTATTTGAAATAGAACATACCATTAGCATTCCAAGTTTCCAGCATAAATGCATAATGATGCAACAATTAGAGAATCTGCCATAGTAGATGAGAGAGAGAGCGCGCGCCATTGTGAATCGTGATTGAAGAAGTTGCTAGTGGGTGAGTGGTGTTGATCAAGGACAATTAAAATCTTATTAGTGTTAGAGCATCTCCACTCCTTACTCAAATATAAATTTGAGTAAAAATCACTCAAAATCCTCCTCCACTCCTTACCCAAACCTATACCACTCAAATTTGGTTTAGACCCAAACTTTTAAAGGCAAATTTCACACATTTAAATTTACTACTTTGCCATTAATGAAGTTTTTACTCAAATTTGTGCATATTTGTGCTCGAGTTGAGTTTGTCCATTGGAACATCCAATACCAAATGAAGCTTTTACTCATATTTTTACTCAAATTTGAGTAAAGGGGTGGAGATGCTCTTAAAAGTTTAGACATGGCCTATGAGTGTATTGCGGCCATGTATTTTACATATTTGCCCAAACAGTTGTAGATGTAGAGGTTAACTTAAATGTAAAATCCTTTTCTATGTGTGAATTTTAGAAGTGCAAAATGTTAGTCAGCCTTAAAGAAGAGTTCACACAAAAAAATTATTCTCCCTTCATATACTAGAATAGATTATTGAATCATTATATACTTCTCCGTCCTTAAAATCCTTAACCTTTCAGATATAGGCATTGGATTGCAAGTGCCTATTACTCTTTTAACTTTGTTAAGTTACAATCACCATCGCAATCATCCAATCATAAGCTATCTAATTTGTACAAAATTCACTATTCACATGTCATCATAGACCCCGTAAACATCTATACTAGGTCAAAAACAATCACCGGTCAAACCTTGAGGCTCACTACTATTTTACAATGCCTCAAAGTTCCGTCTCCCTTATCGTTGGATTTATGAATCGGGGCAGCAAGACGTGATTTCAGGGGCGCGGCCTCATAGTGAGATTTCCTACTGCTATATAATCGAAACTCATGTGTCTCAAAATCTTGTGTGTTCTTGTGCATTAATGCAAAACGTCAAGGAGGTCCATGTAATTTTCCGGAGGATTGAAACCAAATTACGGGTTGCCGGCTGTATCGGAGAAATACTTATGTCGTTTGGGTTGGAGTCGCGAGAGAGAGAGAGAACCTAGTGGGAAAAGTCACCAGCACATCTACAGTAAACATTTTAACAGCGAGGCCGAGGACCATATCCTGAAAAAAGCAGCTTGGAGGCCGGTGGTGGTCAACGCGAGGGGATCCGTGGTCAAACAGGCGGGCAATTACCAGAGACTACTGCGACTTGTACAACGGGTTCGCGATTATTTATTCTTCCTTCACCACTCGGCTGAATACTGTTGCAATATCTTTTATCGTGCAAAACTACTGATTTAATCGGCCGATCGAAAGAACAGAGCGAGTGAACTTTCGTGATATCATGGTGAAGGAGACGGAATACTACGATGTCTTGGGAGTCAGCCCCACGGCCACCGAGTCTGAGATTAAGAAAGCGTATTACATCAAGGTAATTTCAACTGCTTTTGGTTCCCATTCAGTGCCTCCATGTCCTCAAGTCTATTCGCGTCCTAGATTCAACCCTCCATTTCCATCTCCTGTTTATTGGTAACAAAGGTTTGATTGTTTACTGATGATACAGTCAGGGTTTCTAGTTGTTTATGGTTTATTCACTCCACACTGGAGTCCCTGTTGGAAATTTGTTTGCTTCTTGATTTATCGATCCATCAGGACGACTTTGTAATTTGAAATATGATAGAGCTGTCACTTGTTTTTTACTCGTTTCTTTTGGGACATTGACAGCGTGTGCCTTATTCCACGGCCTTAAGGTTAGGATGGAGGTAGTATTTTAACGTAATGGTGGCAAATATGTATACAAAAAATATCAATAGAAAGATGAATTACAATATGAACAGTTGTCGCTGTAAAAAATTGAAACACAGTCTCTGTCATAAACGATGTTTCTCATATACGGGTAAAGTACCATATACGGGTAAAGTACCAACAAAAAGGTAATTCTTTATACAATCTATCTATTACATTGAGACATTCTGAATTGTGTTTGATTCTCTTTCATGTCATTAAAAGCATCTATGATACTATGATAGCATCAACATTGAAACCTCTAGCAAGGTCTTTCTGGGTGCTGAAATGGTTCATCTTGTCTTCCTTTCTATTAGTGCTATTCTATGTAGATGAATTCTTATAATCTAAGTTATTACCACTGTGTAAGCGCCATACAAAGGATAGGCTGGTGCACTTGAAGAAAATTTTGTCTATAGTCCCATCTGAATCATGTCGTACATGATCAGGCTCTATAAGATCCCGTGAAATAGATATCGTAAGTATAATGGATTGCGTTTGTTTCGTTTGTCGCCCCTATTTTGTGCTCCATTATTTTGGTCCCCTTATCTTAGTTCAGTTGGTTGGTGTTAAAGCATCCAACCCAAGAGCAATTGGTAGTAGAGTGATGCTTAGCTAATACGGTATGGCTTCACCATTGCGTTCTTCTAGAATTTCTGTTGTTGGTCGTTGTATGGCAGTTTTCCACCATCTTTTGTTTTAGAGTTTGCTTGTTCTAGAAGACTTGAGATATTGTCCTTATTTCCAAAAATAATAGGAGGCTACTGAACCAAAGGACTTCCCATTCTCCCTTCTCAAGTTGTCAATCATGGTTGATTGTTTACATTCCTTGTTCCGGGCAGGGCAGGCTAAGCTGCTGTAATGCCGGATGTTTCTGTACACAACTGCAGTCCATTTATTTGCCTACTGATTTCAATGTGCATTGCCTTGTTATTCTGCATATCAAGGGACAATATTGGTAGTGAATTACAACAGATATGTGAGGAAGATTCTGGGTGGAATGTACTTGATGTTTCCATTTCCTTTGTAGGGTCTTCTCTTCATTGGTGGATTCCTAGGGGTTTCTTAAATTTAAGTGCGGGTTTCTTAAATTTAAGTGCTTTATTAGTTCACCATTTGTTTACACGAGTGATTTTTATATCTTTGCATTGTCTCCTCCGCTCCATCTGTTATTCTGCATATCAGGCATCTAGTCTCGCCTCGTCTAGTCCATCCTGTTCTTGATTCTCCTTCCTTGCTTGCTTTCTCGATGCCTGAGGCTGAAAGTACTAGTAAAGTGGTTTAATGTTCATCTTCTCAAACATTTGCCTTTGTGGCTGCAGGCGCGACAAGTCCATCCAGATAAAAACCCAAACGATCCTCTGGCTGCACAAAATTTTCAGGCAAGACTTTCATTATAGATGATAACAAGTTTCAAGAAAGGTGACTGATACCCTTGTAAATCATGTGCCTCCAATATAGTCTTGTTGATGGTTTTTACAGGCATGGACAAACCTGCAGAATTACCGATGTCATTGTGGAATGAAAAAGTGATGTAGGAGATATCATTATCAATGTTCTCTTGATAACAATATGAAGTATATTTGTGCACATGTATCTGCGAAAGAGTTGAAATGTTTCCTACACTTCTGTCAGATCACATCATTTACTAAGTTAAATCACTTCATTTACGTATACATTAAAAAAAATCCAAAAGTAACCGCTTTGATTATATAAATTGTTGTCCTATTTTTAACATTAAAGACGAGGGTTTCCCTTGCTCCTAAAGAAGTACCCTGGTTATAGCGTCAGTATTAACTATACACTTCCGATTTACATAAATCTCAAGCTAGCCACGTGCATTGCGGAACTTCATACTAGTAGATATAAGAATCAGCTTTTCAATACCCAGAATTGGCTGTCGGATATGGTAACAATATGTTTGTTTATGATGTTTTGAGAACCTCTGTTTCATTCTGTCCATTCAATGGCTCATTAATGTAAGTACAGGTTTTGGGAGAGGCGTATCAAGTGTTGAGTGACCCAGCACAACGACAGGCTTATGATGCTTATGGGAAATCAGGAATTTCAACGTGAGTTACTTCATATTGAACCTACCTCCATAAGAAATGTATACTCATGGATGCATAGGTATTGTAGTTAAATTGAATTATTTTCAATTGCAAATAACTTCTTGCATAGTTCCTCCTCGTTGCAGTGAAGCAATAATTGATCCTGCTGCAATTTTTGCAATGCTCTTTGGGAGTGAGCTTTTTGAGGAACACATTGGCCAGCTTGCCATGGCATCAATGGCCTCATTGGATATTTTCACTGAAGGAGAGCAGTTTGATGCTAAAAAGTTACAAGAGAAAATGAGGGTACAATTACTAAATATTTCTTATTTATATTTTGTTATATACATTTTTTCAGTGCACATGTATTGTTGACCTATTACTTTGGTTATATGAAAGCTCATAATCCCAAAATGAGTACATGCATTCATTTCTGTTGTCATCCACCTCCTTACTTATCTTTTGATTCTTTTCCTTGGTTCTCTAAAAGCTCCGAACTTTTTGATACAATGCAACTATATCGACATGAACACTCTGTATTAATCCTGAACTCCGGACTAGAAAGCAAAACATTTATTAAAGGAATTAACAGTCTGCACAAGTGATTATCGCAGGTCAATGAGGCAGACTAAAACCAGGTTTTGGGTGAATCATCACATTTTCAAGGTGAATCCAAGTCTATAGAAAATAGAAATCAAACCTCTAACGTACACATTAAGGGTTTTTGGGTCATTCTTAGCTCTCTCCTTGTATAGAAAATTTGTTTGTCTTTTCGTGTCATGACTCATGAGGAGTGGCAACAGAGTACTCTGCGAGGTCAATAACATCTATCTCCGAGGCAAATGTGTGGAAACTGCAGACTATTGGCGGGCTATAAGTGTCGATTTTATATTATGGTATTAAGGGTTTTTGGTCTCTTTTTTTTGTGCTTTGTTCTTGTTTCTTACTTTTTCTCTTCATTCTTTTCTGCATTTTGTTGTTCTTGGGTAGTATTCGAATGGTGATGGAGAATTCTTGACTCCAAATGTGCTACGACACGTTCTCTAATGAAAAAAAAAAGGAAAAAGAAGAAAGAAAAAACACGTTCTCTAATGCAATTCTGTTTGTCTTCTTCCTACATCAAAGTGAACAAGTAGTGCAATTGATAATTTGATTTTCAATCACTTCATCTGATACAAACAAAAGTGATTTCTAGGGACTACGGCTATTGAAATTCCTTTTTTCTATTTGGAGATAGTTAAGCTGAATGTGACCTCCACAGAGATGTCATGTAGGAACAGGTATTTCGAGTAGTCTAGGAGGACTTGGAAACTTCTATTCATATTAGGGCTACGAGGTATTGCCATGCTTGATTTATGATCGATCGTTTCTGACACATTGGAGAGCCTCTTAATATTGTCAATGGCCTTGGACAACCCTATTTCCAAGACACAGACTTCTAGAACTAGACTCTATCACTTTAAGACAATATGCAAAGAGCCAGACATTTATACATCTTCTTTGGTAACATAAATGAACTGAAAGCTGTTGTCCATATTAGGATCTAACATAGGCCTTTATAGTTAATGAGCAACCTAAGGGTCTGACAACAACTGGAAAATTGTAGCAAAGTTTTTGTCTTGAGGGAGTGAATATGACAAAACCCAAGGTACAGTATTGCAATACAGAGAATTTCATGCACAAAAGTTCAATCAAGCCATTTACCAAAAGAGAAAACCTTTGATGCAGTAGGATTTAGGGCTATTGTTGTCATTTTAGTGTCTTTAGTGTGTGTAGGATTTTGAGTCTATAAATAGGTGTCTTGTGCCCTCATTAGGTAGCTTTTTTGATTATTAAGAATATTGAATATATTGATTGAGACATAGTTTATCTCTCTACCCTTTGGGGTTTATCCCCTTGAATGGGATTTTGCTCTATTTCTTTGAATTCCCTTTGGTAGTTTGATTGCATCATTTATAGTTTCACTATAATAAGACGAAGAGAAAACAAGACTCCACAATACATGAAGAACAAGAAGGAAAAATCAGGGGGACCTTGCCTACATAGGCAATCCACTACATATAGAGTGTAATTAGGAGAATGTGTCGGAGATGTATAGTCCAACCCAGTCAGTTGTAGACTTACAGCCTCATAGAATGAACTTGTTTGATTTCCACTCTCATGCGGCTGTGCTCACAATTAGTCTCCTCTTGACTCTCGTTTGCACAAGCACAAAACTCCTTGGTTCAAAATCTGCAATGCAATTTCAAAACACCACATGGCATTTTCACATTAGGTTATTCTGAAATCAGTTATGTTTATGTTGAAGAATGTTAATGAGTAGTGACAAGTAACATATGAAAATGTACTATAATTTGTTCTGATGTTTCATGGAGTTGAACGACAAGACATCCTCAAGGAAAAGGAAAAGAATTCAAATGGTGATGGAGAATTCTTGACTCCAGATGTGCAACTACAATTGATTGATAAGGATTTCCGAAATTGAAAATAAAGAAAATAAATGGAGGAAGAAGGCAAAATACATAAGAAATATCTCTGATAATTAATGTGTTAAAATATGATGTATTGCATTTTAGGAAGAATTGTGACAATAATTTTTTCCATAACTTGATGGATAATCATGTGTTTGTAAATATATCATTGTCAAGTCATCAATCGTCCCCAAACTTAAGTTGTCAGGTAATGGAGCCAAGAATGTGTATTGAACTGTTTATCACCCTCCCACATTCATCCGTCTTGCACACCATGATGCTATCATCTGTACATATGGATAACCATACTGCAAACATGGAACACTAGATGGAGAGACTTGAAGCCGAGATATATCAAAACCTAAGGTGTGATATCACACTAAGTCACCAATTCTTTAGCAAAGCTTGACTTTATAGTAGAAGGGCCAACTATGTATATTAAGTTATCCAACTAGGAAAACAAACTTGATTTGACAATAGACATATTGATTTGAGAACATTTTCAATTCTTTCAACTGAAATGCCATGCAATCACATTTTAGAACGTTTTCTAAATTGTAGTTTAGCTTGTCGGAGGATGTCAAGCAAGATTTCATTGGTTTCTTTGTGTAAGGTTTGAGTTTTCTTTCTATTAAAGGTTGTTCAAAGGGAAAGGGAAGAGAAACTAGCTGAAATACTGAAAGATCGACTCAACCTCTATGTGCAAGGAAACAAAGAGGACTTCGTTCGTAAGGCTGAAGCTGAAGTATTAAGGCTCTCCACTGCGGGTAACATGTTGTTTGTTTATTGTATTTTGCATATATACTTATCTTTTATGGCTTGGACTGGATGCTACACTGTAGCAGTATATGCCGTATTTATATTTTATATATGGCTTGCTTGGACTTTTTGAAACTATTTGGCAGGGATTGTTATGCCTTCAATCTGTCTTTTACTCTTTTCAGAAAGGAAATTCGGACACCAAATGATTGCTAAAAAAGGCAAGAAAAGGATCAACTAAAGATAATTTGATCTTGGGCACACAAGCATGTGAATTTCATAGTGAGTACCAGTTGGAGCCTGTAAATCCTTTGGTTTTGTTGAAAAGCAACAACAAACACAAAACTATAAAGAAAAGAAGATAGAGGTGGACAAAACTCTCTTACGGTGTTATATCACTGACTAGGAAACTACCCCTAAAGTCTTAAGTTACATTGAAATAGAGCCAACAATAGCTACGAGTCTATGCAATAATTCCCTTGATGCTTGGAGTTGAATTGGCACTAAAACAAGAAAGGATGCACAAACATAAAGAGCAATGCTATGAATTAAGGCCCTCCAGGTAGCACTCCCACGAGCAAGTTTCTCTTCTCCTTTGGGGCTCCCCACGCGGCTGCATGGCTGCCCCTATGTGGGTGAGAGATTACCACGTGGCACTACCACATACCTCTAGATTGCTCCTCCACCAATGAGACCCCTCCATGTGGCATGACAATGAGATGCTTGGTCTCCAATAAAATAGGCCTATGTGTCAGCCAGGTGAGATATTGAATGACCATCCTCATTCCTTCTAAAGATCAAGCCGATGCCCAAGTTCCAATCGGACTTGGGCAATGCTCTCAGGTCCCCAACCAAGGAGTCTCTAAGTAACGAGTGCCCTTGACTTCGCGCTTCAGGGGTTGCCACTCTATCGATGACCTCAGATGTCCCACAAAGTGAGTATTGGACTCTAAGGTTTTCATCAACACCTAAGCCTATAGTAGAACAATTACCTGGACTCTAAATCATCCCTAACTCCTAGTCCCTGACCTACAACCTCAGAAGACCTGGACTTTATCATTCCTACCACAGAATGCTGGCGGTACTATGTTACTATTTTCCATGTATCTTACCTATAAGGGTTGACTGGTCCTCAGGCACTCCTTATCTTATACAAGGAGAACTGGGCCACTATCCAGTAACAACACAACATACCATCTCCTACCAGACCCACTTGTCATAGACTTGCCATTGTTTTTCTTTCTAAGGCTGCCTTGGCTCTCTCTCTCCTCTATCTCTAGAGGTCGAAGCACTTCAACAATCGCTATCTTCCTAGTCCACAACTCGACAATCCCTTGTGTCGTCAGTCACCCATCAAGTTCATTTAGCACCAATTGTTGTTGTTGATGAGTCTTGATCATATTAAGGGGAAAGAGCCCATAGGACAACACAAAAATATGATCTTATCAAACAACAAAAATTATGTAAAGGAAGAACAGTCTTCCGGTCATCATGATATATGTTTGAACTAGGCTATTATTAGTGTCGACCAGCCTAGATAATCTAAGTTAAAGAGCCTTTAATTGAAGGACCGCTAACAAGAAGGAAGCCTCATCAACTCCAGCCATTGACACATAAATATGCATTTGAAGAGTCCACTCCCTGCTCATCACAATCAAAAGAGGCTAGCGAGTTGTTGAGGGGCATAACTACTATGGGTTGAAGACCAACCTGCACCATGTTGTACTATTATGTATGTCGAAAACCATGGAAAATTTGTCAAGATATATAAAAAGTGCAGCCATACAAGAAGTCCAACTTTTGGGTTGGCTATCTGTGAGATAAACTTGATAAGATGGTTCCGTATGTCAACTTCTTAGAAGATAGTTTTATCCCAACCTGAGTCAAACATGGATTCTACTAGCAATAGGCTAAGAAAGGGTAAGAGAAGCCTATCCAACTCTGATTGTTCTGGAGCACTCATCTCACCAATGGGATTTGTTGGTTCATCAAAGGAGTTTTTCGAGGCTTTTCATTTCGTCATGCAATTCTGGGGTTGGGCTTTACCATTGTACGTGTGGGTATCCGGGAAAAAAAGAAGAAGTTAAATAGAGATGAATGTTCTTAAAATTTTCATCAGTTGTTGACCCTTGCGCACTAATTTGCATCTCTGATTCTACATTGCAACATTTGTCAATGTTCTTTTCTGATTAGTTTTGTCTTTGTTCCGGCAGCTTACGGTGTTGATATGTTGAGTACAATTGGCTATATATATGCAAGACAGGCAGCTAAAGAGCTTGGGAAGAAGGCCATATATTTGGGAGTACCGTTTGTGGCTGAGTGGTTCAGAAACAAAGGGCACTTCATTAAATCCCAAGTAACAGCAGCAACAGGTTGGTAGTTATGGCTGCCTTATAAGGAAAAAGGTTATTTTCAGTCATTTATGTTTTGAAGCTTCTTTTTTTCTCAAAGTCAAAGGCAGAAGTAGATTATTATTCCAAGCTTCCATATTGGTTGTCAGGCAAGTGTTGTCCCAGATGCTCTCATAATCTCTCTTAACTTGTGAGACTCAAGGAGTGTTAATTTCACATTGAGATGTAGAATGATATTTAACTTGGATTTTCTCTTTTAGATGTGTACCTGAGCTATATATTTTGGAGCTTTGGTATTTTAGTGTGAAGGCATAGTTCTTATTGTTGGATTTCTTGATATAAATTGTTGGACTTCTTGACAACTTAAGCATTTTGGACAACTGATGGCTTAGCATGTTATTATAGATGGGATTTTGATCCATCTGCATTTGTTTTTCGTTTGTTTTCTTCTTTTCGGTTTGCAGTCGACTTGGCTATATCTATTGATGCTTGCATCTCCATGTGCAAGACAAGGTTTCTCGACGAAGAGTGTTAGATAACTTTGTATAAATGATTGGGTCCACTTCCTAGTTCCTAATAGCTTAAGACTTGACATTTGTTGAGGTGTGAAGTCATATTCGGTCTGAGCAATTTCAGTCCTGATTGTGAAGTCTGTCTTGACTGTCGGGAAGAGAACAAAATCTAGAAGTTCTGTATTTTCGGTCCTAACTGTGTTGACGTCGGTCCTGACTGTGCTAAATTCGGTCCTGACTGTCTGGTACGCGGAAACACGCTTTTTGAGCAGTTTTTAGGGTGTTTTGTGGAGGTTTTCTCTTGTAACTATATAAGCTATAGTTAGGGCACTCCAAGTTGTAACTCTCTTATTCTTTCATCATAGTGTAACTCCCAGCACCCCGTGGGGTATGATTAAGCAATCAGCTTAAGTCGGAACCACGTAAATCTCTGTCTTGTTCTTGGTTTTTTCTTCAATTGGGTGTGTTTGCTTGTGGATTTGGATGTTTGAATCCCCATTAACATTATTGTTTTATGTCCTCTGGGACAAAAGTCATCAATAAATGTTGAACTATGACTGCATTGCTTGTTAAAAGCAGCAAGAAAAATCAGCCTATTGGCTAGTAGACCAGACATACCCCTTTGCGAAAATTGTTGACTCAACATGGTACTCCCTCCGTCTCATATTCTTGACCTTTATGGTAGGGGACATAAAACAAATGTATTTGAATTCTGATTTATGGCATTATTCTCCCACTTTTAAATGCTTTTATAGCTGTGTACTATGTATGACTTTGGAAAGTTGCAAACTTTTTTGCTTGAACATTTGAAATACATTTTGGGACATCCCAAATTGGAAGATATGACCAGCAATATGGGATTTGGGGGAGTATGAGTTTTTAGGTTTCTGGGAGCTCTTGATTTCAAGTCTCTCCTTTTGCGATTGTTTCCTGTTTGTATTCTGCTTATCCCCCCCTTTGAATCCTGTTTCATTGTGTATGTATCCATGTGGTTTGCATGTGAGGGGGAGGTGTCAAATAGTTTGATTACATGGTTGGGAACATTTCTTGACAACAAAACTTTGGGTGCAATTGGTGACTTGTATAATATGCGCACTGGTAGGCAACTTTCTGAGCTGTTATGTAGTATGTTGTTTTACATGTACCTAAGTAAAGGGTGGTTGTAGGTGCAATTGCGTTGATGCAGCTGCAAGAGGACATGAAGCGTCAGCTCAGTGCGGAAGGAAATTATACTGAGGAAGAACTTGAAGAGTACATGCAATCTCACAAGAAGTTGATGATTGATTCCCTTTGGAAACTCAATGTAGCTGATATTGAAGCTACCCTATCCCGTGTTTGTCAGATGGTTGTTTCACTACTAAGTTGTTGCTTTTTGATAGTGGACTAGCACTGTGTTTGTATGCAATGTTGTTTTATAGTATGTGTATGGCCATTTGTAGGTTCTTCAAGACAACAATGCAAAGAAAGAAGAGCTCCGTGCTCGAGCAAAGGGTTTGAAAACTCTTGGCAAAATCTTCCAGGTATTGTATCTTAATCTGTATTTTCCGTATCTTGATGTGTACTTATTACATAGATACTCATGAAACACTGTCATGGAATAGAGGGTTAAGTCAACTGATGGGAATGAGAGTGAGACTTCACTAAACAATAGCCTCAATAAACTTGATGGAAGTGACCCAAATATCGGGGCTTCTTCTCCCAGTTCATCACCAAAGTCTTCATATCCTGAGGAGGCATCTGACACTGCAAATGCATTGCAGGTACATTTTCTTCTTCTGCCCAACAAAGTGATACTGTTCAACGACACTACATATTTCTTGGATTACTTTAGCATTTCAATTATTCAGGATTACTTTAGCATTTCAATTATTCATAATTGTCCTCGTAAATTTATTAGTTCAAGCAAAGTGGTTCAAAATTATACAATTAAATCAATCATAAACACATCATGGACCCATTACAGTTAATTATTAATTATTGTTGAGTGGCTTCAGAGAGGAAATCAGTGTTTTGAAACCAAGCATAGCTATTAAGAGATTTGACCAACCAAATTTCTTACAGTGGCCTACCCTTGTATAGCCGCCCGTGAGCATTTTTTTTCCTTTTTGTCCAGAGGAGAGAACGGCAAGCAGAACATGAGGTTTTTTGAAAGCCTGATTTCACCATGATACCATGGGATAAAGGACTTTTGGTGTTAAGCGACTTAATGTTGTAAAACTGTATAATCCGACTTGCAGGATCAAAATTGGAAACTGGATAATCTGATTTTCAGGATCGAAATTGGAAAGCCTTAGGCTTCCAACTTTTGGGATCGAAATTCAGAATCCTTAGGCTTCTATTTTTATCAGTACTAGAGCCACGTCCAAGGATTATTATAACCAGAAAGGAATAAGAAAGAACATAGTAGCCTCTTCCATTGAGGTGGATGAAAAATGGTTGTTGTTACCACAAACACACACCCCAACACATGAACATGCACACACACACATTGCTTTCAACAACTGTAGCCATGCAATTTATTTTTCCTGAGAACTCAAAACATAACATACATTGCAGTCATAAAAGCCAAGTTCAAGCACAAGTGCAAAGGACTCTAACGGTCCGAAAATACAAGAATGTTAAAGCATCCAACTCAATACCAATTGACAATGAGTGGAAAGGCCACCCAGGCTCATAATAGGTTTGGAGGAGATAATTAATTAATGTGGAATAAATTCCAATACTCCCCGCACGTGCGACCCTTGGCTCGCACGTGGAGAGGTATCCATAACACATAGATCACATCAAACAGTGGTGCACTTATGGCACAAACAAGGGGGAAAACAAATTCTCCAAAAACCCTAGCTCTTATACTATTTTAAAGTATCTAACTCAATAGCAATTGACAAAGAGTGGAGAGGCCACCAAGCTCATAAGGTTTGGAGGAGATAATTAACCGATGTGGGACAAACTCCAATAAATGCTATACGATCATGACATTAATTATTGGATATATGAGATCTTGCATGTTGATTACGACACTTAGCATGCTATACTGGCTAAGTTGTGCTATACAGGTCACAAAAAGTTTCTTCATATTCCTAATTTTCTTGCATCATGAAAATCAAAAGATATGCAGTTTCATTTTGTTGTTTCACATGTTAAACTGATGTGGTAATTCACATTCTATTCTTCAATTGGATATCTAGAGCCCCTATGTGGAGGCTCCCCAATTTGCTGGTGCCCAACACAACGTTAAATTCCCAATGCCAACAGCACCACCTGGTGCGCAGAGACATCCATGAACATCCAGGAGTAAGATGCGTTTGTTCTGTGTGAACCAGTTAGCGGAGCATGCATGTGTATGTACCAGTTTCATAGGAGTCAAAAGGGGGTGTTGAGTCATTTCTATTTATTGGATGCGTTTGTATTGGGTACATATTAAAATATGAGGCAGTCTTGACTGTTCTGTTGTATTGTATTTGTGGAATACGGACAGAGAGTCACAAAATGAGAGAGTGCTTGAAGATAATGCCTTTCATCAGCACTAGTTGGCTGAGATGGGGCTACATTGTAATTTGAGGGTCATTTGTTTGGATAGTCGTCTTCTCAATTCTATTTTGCAGTTGTACATCTAGACTGGTGGATTTACTTGCCTTGTTTAAGAGAATTTTGCATCACCAAGAAATGCTGCAGCTAGCATCAAAACGTCTAATGGATTGTGGTGCCTAAATCCTCCTTCCTTTCTCCCTCTCTTCTTTCCACGCTCAGCGAGCTTGTAGTAGGCCAACTTTGCAGCTCCATTGGAGCAGATTTCTCATGCCTCACACGCCAAACTCACCCTTGGCCATTTAACTCACATTAGTTGAAAATATCCCCTTCTCTGTGTACAAGTGAGCATAACACTACATACCCGCAAAATACGTTATAGTATGTGCATCAAAACACCTTTATGGACCGAGCACATCACCTAGAGTTAATTTTGAAGGGGAAAAAATGGACGACTTGATTTTTTCTTGTTTTTTACTCCCTCCGTCCCTTTTTAAATGTCCTACTTCGTAACTCCAACTTATTAAAAAAACATCATCATTATACCTTTCACATCAATTTTTTTCTCTATTTTCTCTACTTACCCATCATTATTACACTTTTTACTTACTAACTTTTCAAAATGGAATCTACTTTTAGGGACAAAATAGACAATGTACCAATTTTTACCCACTAACCTTACCAAATGGACACTTATTAAGGGACAGCCCAAAATGGAATACTGGACTATAATAAAGGGACGGAGGGAGTATATATCAAGAAAGAAAAGGTCTTCAAGGGTAGTTTCCACTATATTTTTTGCTGCAAGTTAATGGTAATAATCAAATTGTTTCCGCTAAATGAAATTTTTATTGATGTATATGAGGAGAATGACCCGTTTAAAATTCATGAAAAGTTTTGTTTTAGTCTATTTAGTAAATTCTAAATTAATGGAAAACATCCCTTACCGAGTTTTTGGACAAATAATTCATTCTATTAGTCCTAATAGATCGAGATGGACAACAAAACCACTAAAATGTGATGTGTGGCGTGTCCATCATTATAAAATAAATTGCACCACATGATCGGAATTATATAAGTGAGGGAGAATACATCAAGTATTTATTAATTTTTGGAAAATAGATGTTACTCCATGTGATCATATTCCTATTAGTCTTAATTTAACGCATTGACAGTCTAGCGTTCAGCAAGTACTCCAAAAATCTCCCAAAGTCTAAGGAGAGAAGGAAACAGAGGGGAAGGAAGGAGGACCGTTTGAATCCCATAAAGCCAAGCCCTCTTTCTTTCTTTTTATTTCGTCGGAGTATTCTTCTTCTTTCTTCTCCTTCTTCTTCTTTTTCTTCTTCTTACTTGGATATTAATATCTGCGTCACTCTCTGAGATCTATCTCAACCGACAGATCCTTTTTCTTGTGCTTGTATAACCGCAAGTGCAAGAGTCGGCCGGTGAGATGAGATCGGAAGAAAAAGTAATGGAGGGGGAGAAAAAACCTTCGGCGTTGTCGGATGTGGGTGCTTGGGCGATGAACGTGATAAGTTCAGTCGGAATCATCATGGCCAACAAGCAGCTTATGTCGCCCAATGGTTATGCTTTCAGCTTTGGTCAGTTTCACTTTCCCTCACCCTTGGATCTGATCTCTCTCTCTCTCTCTCTCTCTCTCTCTCTCTCTCTCTCTCACACACACACACACACACATATCTCTCTCACACACACGTGCTTATGAATCCTTATTTTTAAGTTATTGCTGGTATTTGTTTCATTTGCGTTCTCAATTTCACTACTCAAAGCCCTCAGCTTCTTCAAGTTTTCAATTCCACTCATACTGGGTTGGGTTTATTTAGAATAACAAACCATGCATAGTGCTCAATCTCATAAGATCCTCCAGTTCCCCATATTGTTTCGGCCAAGATGAAGAAGAAAACCAATTGCGAAACTGAATAAACTGGTCATACCGAAATGAGTTAAACTAATTGCTGAAATTTGAAGTCTTCTCTGCTTTTTTCTTGCATAGATGGGTCACCCTTCTGATTGTTTAGAGCAATCAATCTGTCACATTCCCATCCTAATTCCTACATCTCATGGAATAAATGATAAGGGCCCGCTTGTTTAATGGGATATGAGCATAGGATGAGACTATATATCCAGAGAGCCACATATGCAATGTTTGGTTTAAAACTTCAAATTGTTCCCATCCAGATTCGGACATGCAATCCTACCAAGTGTGAAAGATGCAATACTATGAGGTCTGTGGTATTATTAATCCTTTTATAGTTGTCTGATTAGATTGCATATCCATACAAACATAAGTTTTGAGCAATATTGTTAGAGAGTAATGATATTGAATTTAGCAAAGAAGCCATAAGCAATCAACCATGGTCTTCCCTCTATCTGAGAAACTACCTGTGTACTAATGTCCATGGCAAAACAAGTTTTTTTTTTTATATAGGCAATAAAATTTTATTCAGAAAACTTGACAAAGGGTACATCGAGTTGGGGGTAGAGGGAGGGGAATTCAACCAATGGTTGGATTGGATGAAAAAAAAAACCTAGTGGACCGAGGTCCAAACACCTTAGGGGCAAAGCCCCTAAGGTGTGGCAAAACAAGTTACTCTCACATCATTACATCCTTTGCCCTTCTAGGAAATCAAACCAATGTGGCAGCGGTTCAGCAGAACATACCCGTACTCATGGTTTGGTGTGCTACAATGATGGAACAACACCATTATCCACGACACAAAAGTTTTGTAGAACTTCGCAATACTTTTTGTCGGAGGTTTAATCTGACTTGTTATTCTGTATACTTAAACGAAATAGTCACCTCCAAGAGTCACCACTGAATGGAAATTCACCATCTATATTCACCATCCAATGGGTGCAACCTTTCTGTAATAACAATATTCAAACCCATGGAGAATGCATTCTCTGTTTTATTGCATCGAAATTTGCTTTTTAACTGATCCCAGTTTGACCAGTTCTTCCTATTTTGCTTTGTCCAGCCACAACTCTCACTGGGTTCCACTTTGCTGTAACTGCATTAGTTGGAATGGTGTCCAATGCGACAGGTTACTCCTCGTCAAAACATGTTCCTCTCTGGGAACTCCTTTGGTTCTCAATTGTTGCCAATACGTCTATTACTGGGATGAATTTGAGCCTCATGTTGAACTCTGTTGGCTTTTACCAGGTATGGATTCCTAAAGTGCTGTCTACTTAGATTTTTCTTTAACTGTTGTTAGATGCTTCTATACTAGTATATAGTATTTCATGGGTGTTTTCATGAGAAGCCCATGTGTGCTACAAGTGACCAAACCCAAAACTTCTAAATATATTTATGTTTTAACTATTTTACAATTCAATTGGTCCAAACAATAAGATAACATAGTATTTGAAGAAACTCTATTAGATGGAGATCAATCAAATCTATTTATCTATCTATCTCTAGTTACACATATTGCGGTAAGAAAAATAGTAAAATACGTTCTTCAAATCATTTTTATGTCATATTTTTTCAATTGGCGTGCATAACATAGCACGGGATCATCCTAGTATTTTATAATGCTACAAACTGTACTTAATAAAAAGGAAAACATAAAAAAGAGGCAACCTCAATGCATAGTTGCAGGAAGTGGGGGCAGGAAGCAATGACATGATGACACAGAAAAGTCTAAGGTTGGGAGCGGCTATGTTAACATCTATCCCTTCTGATGAATGTAGTTGACTACCTTTGGGTACCTTATGATGTGGCGCTTTAGGCGACACACCTCTTTACGTAAACAGTCACATAACCTATGTGAGTGGTGCATGTAAGATGCCATCCTGGATGGTACTCAAATATAGTAAACCAATCTGGTTAGCATAGCCATGATACAAGGAAGATATCAAATAATACGGGGAAAGTTACTTGAATACCCCAGGATTTAGTTTTTGTAACACATCCAACCCCAGGCTTTTAGTTTCTTCAAGTTAAACCCCCAGGCTTTTAGTTTCTTCAAGTTAAACCCTGATCTTTGAACATTTTAACAACCTCAACCTTCCATCTGCCTTTGCTAACTAAGCTAATTGATGGGAAATGTTTATGTAGATGTGGCACTCTCCTGTTGCAGTGTTGTGTAGTTTAACTTAAATCTCGACCACACCAAATAATAACTCTGTGTTATTAACCAACAACAATAATTTATGACCGTCCGTGACAATCTTCTGATGAGCTTGAGCACAGTGGATGCAACCATTATTATAACCATCCATCACAGATTTCTGATGAACTTGAGCACATTGGATTAGCTCCTACATTCCTGATTTGAACCCGTGAAGCAGAGATCTTTCTCCCACCAACTAGCCCCACACTTCCCCTTCCCCAACCACCACCCTCCATGCTCTTCTTCCCATTTGTCTACCTTTCCCCCTTTCCGCAGCTGCTGAATACTCCACACCCCCCCTCCCCACCCCACCCCACTGCCTTCCCATCCTCGGCAGCAAAATCAGCCACAATCTCTTCTCCTGCGTTTTTCACTAGCCGGTGACTGATATGAGAAGTGTACAAGGATGACTTTGATCAGTTCAGTCAATTCCAGCAGCCAATTCGAGACCAAGGCACCACTCATCTTTTGCAATTTGCTAGAGTTTAGGTTTTCAGTGTTTTGTGATGTTGGGGATTCGATTTGGATTTTTTCCTTTGGTTTTTGCTATTTGTTACAATTTTGTGATTAGAAGATTTTCCTTTGGTTGAAAAGTTGGGGTTGGAATTTGGATTTTGCCATTTGCTTTGTCTTTTTTTGATCTGCAATTCGGTGATTAGGAGATTTTCCCATTGGATTTTAAAACTTTGGAATTTTGCTCAATTCTGCCAATTTTTACTCTCCTATTTTGATTTTGGAATTGTAATTAGGCGATTTTTCATTCGTTTTTGTCTACACACATGTACAAAAATGCTACTATATACATACATACACACGCCCTTCTCTATCTTCACTTGATTGAAGTAGTTCACGTTTTGGGGTAACTATTCCAGTTCAATTGATTCTACAAAACACCGTTGCTATCTTTTTTTCTTCATCCTCCACTCTCTTCATCTCTTGTATGCTGTAATGTCATTAACTTGTTAACAACCACTGAGGACAAACAATTTATATTTTAGTTCCTTTGGGATAATTCTCTGGTTGTCTTCAGATTTGTCATGAATAGCCATTGAACTTCTAAGATGAAAATAGTTCGGCTGTTGCCAAATTCACTGTATTGCGGAATAATGGTACGTGAGGTGCGGAGACAGGATTATTTTAGACCTAGATGATAAGTGAGGTGACAATGGAAAGCCTATTTTTGAGTTTATTATTTGTTCAGAAGTAGTGGTCTCAAAATTCTATCATTCCTTAATTATGGTCATCTTTCCCATATATTCAACTAAATATTGTTGTGTCTTCCTTTGTGTGCAGATCTCAAAACTGAGCATGATACCAGTAGTTTGCTTAATGGAGTGGATCCTTCATAACAAGCGTTATTCAAGGGAGGTTAAGTTGTCTGTTGTGGTTGTGGTCATAGGTGTGGGTGTTTGCACCGTAACCGACGTCAAAGTTAACGCCAAAGGTTTCTTATGTGCCTGCATAGCAGTATTGTCTACATCATTGCAACAAATTGTGAGTGCTTTTGTACTTTCCCTCTTGAATTTTGGTAGTTACATTGGTAATGATGCTTTGTGAACCGTTTTTTTTTTTTGATAAGTAAATAATTATATTAGCAACGAGGCATTAAGGGAATGCCGCCCATATACAAAAAGAGGCTGAAGACAAAAAGGCCCTATACACCACCCGACCACCGTGTGAATTGAAAAGAACAAACCACTCTAAAAACTGATTAAAGGATTACACTCTCTTTTCTCCCAGCTATACAAACTATTCACCAAAAAACTTTTAAGCCTAACCAACGAATTTTCGATTCCTTCAAAACATCTCGAATTTCTCTCTCGCCAAATAATCCACATCAAGCTAAAAGGAACCATGGCCCAAACATGCTGTCTACTCTTCCCAACTCTGACACCCCTCCACGCGATTAAAAGTTCCACTACATTCCTCGGCATAGCTCATAGCAACCCAAACCATGACACCACCAGCACCAAAGCTTCCAAGCCACCGCACAATGAATGAGTAAGAATCTTGCCTTGGGCTGCACACCACACAAAAAAACTCACTTTCAAAGGCGCCCTAGTTTTCCAAATTGCTTTCCAAGGGAGAGATGTATTACCTAAATCACATAACGATTGGTAAAAGGATTTCACCTCAAACGATCCTGATTTAACCAACTTCCATCGCATCTCGTCCCCCCATCTCCTATTCCACGAGTATTATATCCTCTAGCAAGCAAAGATAACAACTCCTCCTCCTCCTCCCAATCACAAATGTCCCTCTGTAACCGAATGTCCCAAACTGTAGCCCTATCACTAACTTGAAGATAATTAGAAACAGATGCCTCCCTGTCACAAGCCAGACTATAAATACTCATAAAGGAATCTCGAAGGCTCACATCCCCACATCACACATGATCCCAGAACTTCACCCTTCTCCCATCGCCAACCACCATATGATTATTCTTTGTAAAGGCATCCCACCCATTCATGATACCCCTCCAAAGTGCCACACCATAGGGCAAGCTCATAGTGAGGGAAGACCACTCTCCCATCCACATCCATACTTTGCTACCACCACCTTCCTCCACCATCTCTCCCTTTCACATGCAAATCTCCAAAGCCACTTCTCCAACAAAGCTTGATTGAATAGTTTTAGCTTCCTCACTCCCAAACCTCATTTTCTAATGGGAGCACAAACCGTATCCTAATCAACTAAATGGTACTTAAACTCTTCCCCGACTCCCAAAAAAAAGTCTCTTTGTATCTTCTCAAGTCTCTTAGCAACCGAAACTGGGATGACGAAGAAAGACATAAAATAAGTGGGTAAACTTGAGAGCGTACTTTTGATTAAAGTCAATCTGCCTCCTTTTGGAATACGTTGGCGCTTCTACCCTGCCAATCTCTTTTGAAATCTTTCGCCAGACAAGAATGGAACTTGCTTATGAGTAATATGGTTCTACTGTATTGGTTGCGGGTATTAATCTTAATTTTCATCACTATGATATAAGACATTGTTTAGGAGACTTGAGCACCAAAGAGACAGTGGATTAGATGAGAACAAGGAAAGGAAAATAGTACATCAGAAATCAAATGTATTGTGCCATGAGACATCTTTGTTTCCAACTTTTTGAACAAATAAGAAGTCTAATCTAGCTCAATGAAATTCTCAAAATACCGTTGATTTACATAAATCTTGCGAAAACATAGTATGGGCTCAGGGTTGCAAATGAACCGGGCTGTTTGCCTTTTGTTCAGGCTCGGCTCAGTAAGAGTTTGTTCGAGTTCTATTTGGCTATTGAATGAACTGAACTTGAACCTCAATTTTAAGCTTGTTTATGAATGAGCTAAATATAAACCCGATTGTATTTGGCTTGATTAGGCTCGCGATCTTGGATCAGAATGAAAAAGAGAAATTCTTCTGGGGTCTATTCATTCGTAACTATTTTTGAAAAGAGGGAGGGAGGGTAAACATATGTTAGATATTATTGCTTTGTTGGCCCTGAGTGTAATTCAAGACCCAAATGAAGATAGGGGTTGTCCAAAGTTTCGTCCCATAATTTGAGCCTCCCCTTTCTCTCCATTTCCACGTTTGAGCCTCATGTCCAGAATAATTTCTTTGCAGTCTAGATCCGTACACCAACCATAAAAGTATGATTTTGGCTCATTAAGGTTTGTGAACAAGCTTGAAGTCGACCCAGATGTAGCTCACTAAAAGTGTAACCAATAAACCTGAGCATGCTGAAATTCTGCTCAACTCGGCTCATCTCGTTTGCAGCCCTACCTAGAATTGTCTTCATTTTTATTTCTGATTCTCTCTCTGTGCCTTACTCTTCACTTAAAGCATTACAATGTTAAGCCGTATGTAATTAATACCCTCTGCAAACCTCAAAAGTCATACTTTGAACCCAATACTTCCCTCCCTTAAGCACTCAATCCTAACTGCATAAAGCAAGGAAGCAAGAGCTGGTCTTTGGTTCATTGATATTTGTTACTGTTAACGGGATCCAAAAATACCATTTCCATCCTTTCATCCTTGAAACCCTTTTTTTTGTTAGCCTCCATGTAACTACCATTTCAGCCACAAAAACTATTAACTTTATCCGTCAGAATGGAGTCTGCTGCTACTGTGCATTTATTAAGGCTCATAATCTGTGGGGAAGTGTTCCTGGCAACCCTGTATGTTATTTAGTTGGAGTGATATAAATTGAACAATTTTATCTCTGAAAACTTTTTCCAGTGTGTTGTGGGGTTTGAATCGTTTTATGAATACTTAAAACTTGTATTTATGAGACCTTGAATTATAAAGGAGAGAAATCTTCCTTATCAAAGGGAAATATATATGTACAATTGCTATCTAACTCTTGGTAATGCACTCTGTTGATTCAAATTTTCCTTCATTACATCTTTCCCCTGGGACAAACGGTTTTATTTGATCATGTGGTGTTGTGGTTGACCACTTGAGCTTTCTTACTTTGCATCCAGTCGATAGGTTCCTTACAGAAGAAGTATTCGATTGGATCTTTTGAACTATTGAGCAAGACTGCTCCAATTCAAGCGCTCTCTCTTCTTTTGCTTGGTCCTTTCATTGACTACTATCTTACTGGGAAATCTATTGCGAACTACAAAATGTCTTCTGGTGCCACTGTAAGTCTTCTCTGATTCTATCTTTATATAGCACGAGTACATTCTTATTGTGTCTCTGACATATAATATCTCTAACACTCAATATATGCAGATATTCATTATTCTTTCCTGCTCCCTAGCAGTGTTCTGTAATGTGAGCCAATACCTCTGTATTGGACGCTTCTCAGCAGTTTCCTTCCAAGTTTTAGGTCATATGAAAACAGTATGCGTCCTCACGTTGGGGTGGTTGCTGTTTGATTCACAGTTAACTTTTAAGAACATTATGGGGATGATCATTGCAGTTATTGGAATGATAATATACAGTTGGGCCATGGAGATTGAAAAGCAATCCAATACCAAGATCACCCCTCACTCGAAAAACAGCCTTACAGAAGAGGAACTTAGGCTATTGCAGGAGGGAGTTGAGAAAACAGCTGCGAAGGATATTGAACTCGGTGAGTCAAAGGGGTAGGTTGGCATCTACTTCCACAGGAAGCACACTTCTCGTCTCCTTTGTAGCTTTCTTGACTTGTCTCACGGCAAGGTTTGGTGCACGTCTCCTGATCCTTTCATCATTTGAAGGAAGATTTAGAAATTGTGACAATGCTAGGCAATATTTGCTTTTTCCTGAAGTTTTTTATCGTCTTTTTTTTTTTTTTGTATTTATTTAATCTTTTGTTCAGGTGGATTTGCATACAGATGAGATTATGGAGCATTGAGGGGAAAAGAAAATGTGAAATCTAATTGTTGTACAATTCTACAGTCTATTTATTCATTGCTGAACCATTGCAGTTATCATCTTTGTTGGCATTTTCTTTTTATTTTCGTCGTTTCACCTTTTTTATCCCTGTATTAGATGTTGCCAACTGCAGGACTTAATTGTTCGTGTGTGTTTTTGTTAGTCATGGGAGTTCAGTGGAACAGGTAGGAACTACACTCTACAAGAGTGTACAAGCTGCTACTGCTAGTATATGATAGGTGATGGAGAAGGAATGTATCTTACTATTAATGATTACTCGGAAAGCATAGTATACTTGTTTTGGAGCGCCGGACCCAGTGTAGGTCTGAGAGGACTTCAATGCAAGATAGACACTAGACCCAATACTTCCATTTCAAAACCTCTACTCCTAGTCCTAGGCAAGCAATAGCCTCCTATACTCCTCTTTCTTTCCCCGTTTCCCTACATAGATTCACTTCTCTGCCTTCGTCTTGCCGTCTTCTCCCTGCCGTTTCTCTTCCTGGGGTTGCCGTTCACCCGCTGGCTACCACATCTGGGGGTAGCCGGTTGTCCTAACAGCTAGGTGTTGGCGTCGGCATTTGGGCGGAGTTGTGGCAGCAAGATCTTCAACCGGATTTGCTCCTTGGCGATCTCGTTCTCTTGCTTAACGGCTCGGCGTGACCTTGCAGGCCTTGCAGCTAGTGTTTGGAGTTGTGGCTGTGGAGATCTGGTGGTTCGGCGGCGGTGTGGTGTTTGGGGTTTGAGGCTGTTTTGCTCGTCGATTGGAGTGGTGGAGGCGGGGTGTGGGGGGTTAGGTGGTCGTGGGTTTCAGGTGGTGACAACAGTGGTGTCACTATTTTTGCAACGGCGGTGTTTGTGTTTAGGGTTTAGGCAGTGGTGTTGACAAGATGTGCCTGTTTGGGGCAACAGGCAAGCCCATATGCTATTGTGTTGTATTTTTTGGGGCCTAGCCCGTTTGGTGTGTTTGGGCTTTTTCCAAATAATTTTTTTATCCAACCCAAGGGTTGGATTCCCCTTCTCCTATCCACCATCTTGTTATACCATTTGTCAAAAATTTTAAATAAAATTTTGGCAAAAGTACATAAATACCCCCTCAACTATCATTTTTTTCCCATGGAGACCCTCTCACATTTAAAAGCGCCCATATAGACCCCCTCAACCACTGAAAACGAAAAAAATGCTAACTCTGTTAACGGAATGGAGGAAATAACTATGATACCCTTTTTCGTAAGGCAAAAGTATATAAACACCCCCTCAACTATCATTTTGTTCCACGGAGACCACATAACATTTATATTATACCTTTATTCTATCAGTTGTTTTAATCGTTTTTTTTTTCTTCGTTTTATTCAATATCTTTTTTCCTTACATCAATCATTTTCAAGACAACCTTTTGTATATAACCATAAAAAATAGCTCGAAAACTGTGGTGCGATGGCGACAAGTGCCGCGGTGGTTCTTTTGCTGATAAGAAATAAGAAGGGAAGAAGACGACGGAAAGGAGAGAGGTGTGGGCGAAGAGAAATCGAGGAGAATGGTGGTGGCAGTTAACAGAGCTGCTGCGTTGCTTTTTCCATCTCTATTTTTTAAACTTTTCTTTAGAGAGAGTGTGTGTATTGGAGGAGAGAAAAAAAGGTCACCGAAACCAATGGTTAGTTGGTTAGGGTATAAAGAGAGAATAGCTTAGATAGAGAGGGATAGATTATCTGTGATTGAGAGGGGGGAGGAGAATACAGTCCTTTTAAGTTTTAATCCAACCATTGATTTTAATGGTTGAAATGAAGTGTTTTTTTTTTTTAAATTGTGTGGGTGGAACCAACCCCTATATATATAGACACACACACACCAACCAAAGTTTCAGACCTGTTTGTTGATTTTGGATTTTAATTGGAGGCTGTTTATAGAGGGAAGAAAGAGAAGGGTTAGAAATGGTGTATGTATGTAATGCAATAAGTGTATTTTTGTCCAATTTATGGATGAGGGGGTTCATCACAAACGGTTTAAAGACGGAAGGGTGTCATTTGAGTAACGGATATTAGTTGAGGGGGTCTGTATGGACGCTTTTAAATGTGAGGGGGTTTTCATGAGAAAAAATGATAGTTGAGAAGGGGTTTATATACTTTTGTCTAAAAATTTTGCCTATAAAAAAAAAAGGGCGCCGCTATTTGCAGCCCTTTATTTTCTCTCGTAGCCCATTACATTTCGGTAAATGATTGTTGAAAATCATAAATAGCATTTCGGTAAATTGCTGTTGAAAACAAGATTATATTTCGGTAACTACATGTCGAAAATATGTTTAACTTTCGGTAAACAACTGCCGAACATGCATTTTCGGTAAACATCTGTTGCAAAAAAAAAATATTATATTTCGGTAATTGGATGTTGAAAATATATCTCAATTTCGGTAACTAACTGTCGAGTATAATTGAAAATTTTTAACGGGCTATGGGAGTAAATAGAGGGCTGCAAATAGCAGCACCCAAAAAAAAAAGGGGGCGCGACTATTTGCAGCCCCGTATTTTCTCCCTTAGCCCACTACTTTACATAGCCCATTCGCAATATTTAAAAAAAAATATTTCTCCATATAACCCATTAAATATACCTGATCTTCCCATTATACTCTTCCCCTCTCAAAAATTACACTTTAACTCTCACTCTACCCGCTGTCACCACCTCCACCTCCACCTCCACCTCCATAGCCACCACCTCCACCTCCATAGCCACCACTGCCACTCCTGCCAGAACACCACCGCCGCACCACCGCCTCTCTTCAAGGTGTCAGTCTCTCTCTCTCTCTCTGTTCGTCAGTCTCTCTCTCTATGAGTACATACATACATGTATGTATGTATATATACAATAACAGCAATTAGATCACTTTCGGTAACAACATGTCGAAAATATGTACAAAATTTGGTAACCAACTGTTGAACTATATATACGAAAATCATACATAACATTTTCGGTAAATAACTGTTGAAAACAAGATTATATTTCGGTAACTACATGACGAAAATATGTTCAACTTTCGGTAAACAACTGCCGAACTACTATACACGAAAATTATACATATATTTCGATAAATAACTGTTGAAAACAAGATTATATTTCGGTAACTACATGTCGGAAATGCATACAACAAAAACAAGAAACATATATTTCGGTAATTGGATACTGAAAATGTATCTCAATTTCAGTAACTAACTGTCGAGTATGATAATATTTTACAGTGGTTAGCTATCGAAATTATTTACTTTATTCTATTCAGACCAGACACATCGAAAAACTGGGTTTTGTAAACCCAAATGCCACAACAACAAAGAACAGGAGAATGATGAAGAACATGGGGAGGAGAAGAGAAGAGAAGATGAAGAACAAGGGGAGGTCGCCCTGGTGTGTGTTTTTTAAAAAAAAAAAACGTGAATGATGATTTAGGGAGAAGGGGGAAGAAGATAATTTAGGGCTTTTGTTCATAAGGGCATATAGGTCATTTTATGTATAGGTATAAGGGTAAGTAGGTCATTTTGCATTAGGGGGTCATGTTGTAATTAGTTGAAAATTTTTAACGGGCTAAGGGAGAAAATATAGGGCTGCAAATAGTTGCCCCCAAAAAATAGGATTAATTACTTGTTGTCTCCTTTCTCTATACACATTTTTCACTTTACCCTCTCCTACTATAGAACGCTACGACCTACCCCTTTATCTTTCAATTCCCAACACATAAAGCCTGTCGTTAGTCTAGGATCCAAAAAATCGTCAAAGGGGCATGTGTATGTCACATGATCTGTAAAAAACGAAAAAATTAAGTGCTTTAATTTTCAATCCGTTTGAATCGGTGCGGAGATCTTATTTTTTAGATCATTTTATCCTAAAAGATTATAATTAATTTTTAGTTCTAGGGCTCTCGTTAGTTAGCCCAAAAAGATATTTGGTTCTACTACTTTCTTAGGACTAATTAACGAGTGTTCTAGAGTCAAAATTTGATTATGACCCTTTAAGATAAAATAATCATAGAAATAAGATTTTCGCACCGGTTCAAACGGATTTAAAATTGGATATATATAAAAACATATTACTCGATCCCTTTTCATATCTCTCACAATATCTATCATAACTTGGACTTCTATTTCAAGGGCATATTCGGTTTTTGCATACAATTTGTGATGAGAAAGCGTCTGCAGATCCGGACTATTTAAAACACAATTCAACGGCTAGCGTTCGACGGCCGCATTTTTCCACTCTAAAGGCCTCCTTAAGAGAGCGCTGTATATATACACACCAGTTTAGTTCTAATAATGATTCTTCAATTGAGAATCAATAATTGAACCAAATTTACCGGTTTTTATTTTTTTAGAATCATAACCAAACCAATCTTGTAGCATCAGACCAAATTGGAAGGCTCATTCCGAATCTGCTCGGTCAATTATGACGGTTTTCTTGCAATAAAAACTTAAAGCTCGAAAGTATGGCAGGGGCTTAAAAATGGTTAAAGGGACCCCCGTATCAGCAATAATCCACCAACCTCATGGTTGAGAAGTCGAAGACTTTCCAACCTACCCCCAAGATTGGGCCAAATCCAATGGGCCCTATGTGGTGGCTTGGTGACCCCGTTGCCCTTTTTTATTCGGGAAAACGACGGCCCAGGACGTGTTTTGATAATTAATATTTTTTAAAAATATGTCAAGAACAATTGTTAATGCTGAAAACGTCCTTGACGGATATTAATTATCAAAACATGTCATTTGCCGTCATTTTCCATTTTTTTTCCGACAAAAAGCAAGTTCAACCTGTGCCCCTTAATAAGGAGGAAATCACTTTTACACATTCTAGGAGTGATATCGCCACAGAATTAGTATTTATTATTTTTTCGTACTTCGGAATATTCCGAATTGTTGGGTGAGAGAGAGAAACAAAGAAAAGCCATTGGAAGGAGGACGTACACAAGGATTTTACCGTATTAATGATATCATTAGCTACAGCAAATTGGCGATGATTTCCCGGTGGCTGGGGGTGGGCGTTGTGAGACCTATGAGTGTGCTGCTTCTTCTTGCTTGCTGCGCTTCCGAACAAGAGCCACCTGTGTACCGAATTGCCTTCGGATCCTGCGCCAACCAAAGCGATCCCCAGGTTTTATCAAATTATTATTTTCATTTGTATTAATTAGATCCAGAGGTTTCTAATCCACCTCTCATCACTTAGGTTTCATTTGTATTTTTTAACTCTGATACTAGCATATAGAGTTTGTCTTGCTGCCTTAAATAACTAAACATGCACCACGGACTGGTTAAAAAGCTGCAGTTGCTTGGCGATTCCTTTGCTAATCATCTAATGTAATCTTCTATAGACCTCTTTCTTACCCACATTTCAAAGTTATAGAAATATCCGTTGGGGTCCTCAAATTTGACAAGGAGTTGATAGTAATATTGAGTCAGTTCAGGACATTGCGATTCGACTGTTTAAATGGTTGGCAGTAAAGCACTCCCCTGTTCCTATGATAGGAATTGTGTGTTCATTCTTGCAAGATAGAAGCTCATACATGAAATTGTGGGCACACGCCCCTGAAATTTTATGAAAATTTGGGTGCGGCCCTTTTCGGAAAGTGCACCGAAACGCTTCGATTCAGAGTCGCCACTTGGGTTTTGCGGTAAGCCACCCAAGGAACCGAACTTGAAGTGCTTGCTACGTTTTGATTGAAAAAGGCTTTGTAGACTGGACATCATTACCTTCGATATCTGAGGTTCGGGGAGCCAGGTTACAAGAGGGGAAGGGTTTTATGGCACCCCTCTCGCCCAATCCGGATCGGTCTCTACTCGGGCATTTTATAAAACGTTTGCATTTTTCTCTCATTAATCATTTTTTAGCCAGTTAGGGCGGGGGAACAGTTAAGGAGGATTAAAACTGTAACAAGTTGCATTATGTGATAAAATGACATGTATGATTTATTGGAACAGAATATAGATCAAGGAGAATAGATTGAGAACAAGCACTTGTGGGAGTTTTAAGTAGACTGGAACACACTGGTCCGGAGTGTCGTACGCATGGAGAAACCTGCATGCACTGGCCGAATCACTGGATGCAGAAATGACCTGCGTACACCACACTAGAACTGGCGTGCGCAGGTATTCCTAAACTCAAAGCTCTTGTTTTCAACCTTCTAAGCTCTGGAAAGAACCAGTGCACACCCAGGACAAACCACGCAGTTTATAGAGCAGAATATATAGTTACAGACAGATGAAATGGCTTTAGAGAAACAAAAATGAACATAGTACCCCATAAACAGTGTTGGAAAATAAACAGAGGCCAGGGCCTAGCTACCATCCAAGGGTCAGCCACTGGGCTTGATCTCACTGCCGTACGTCAATCAAAGAAGGTCGTACGCCGGTGACATCTTTTGTCCAGTGCTTGGCTTTGCATCTTCTGAGCTCTGGAACATTACCAGAAGACTCCCAGAGACATTCCAAAGCAGAAGAAACAAATAGACAACTACACAGTTCTGGATACAGAAAACAGTAAACTGGTTTTAGCATGCAGTAAGGTGATAAGATGGAAAGAAAAACATAAAATAGCTCATCAGTGATCCCCACGCCAGTACTACACGTACAGCCATGACTGACGTACGGCTTAACTCGACTGGCGTTCGCCACTGATTGCTATGCACGATCTTTGAAACCTTGCTAGCTTTAGGGCCAAGACTGATAGTGATTACTAGCCTTGACCCTGCCAGCCCCCCTCAGAGGTCAGAACAGAAAGTTACGAAAGTTGGTATACCTTTGGTTTAGAGGTTGATGGAATGTTTGAGCTTTCAACTTGAGGTTTGATGGATGGATGTTGAGTTATAAGGGTGCTATGGTATATGAGAGGGCAATCCTTGCTTACTCTTTCAATGGATGAAAGAAAAGAAGAAGCAAAGAACTAAGGGAATGAGAGAAAGAAAGACTTGAGAGCTCTTTTATGAGTGTAACCCCTTGCATATAAATGCAATGGGGTATATATAGGCAAGGAATGACTGATGGGGAAGTGTAACCAGCTGGGTTAAGGGCTGGTTAGCCTTGAGAGAGAGAGTCTCCCATGCATTAAATGCATGAGACAAGTTGATAGAAGTTGTAGGAGAGAGGAGGGAGCAGCCCTGCACGTTGGCAATCATCAGCGGATTGTTCAGCATACTGGGGGTGGCTCAAAAGTCTCGTGCACGTGGTTGAATAAAGGTGATTTGACTGGCTTTGACCGACGTACGCCCGTCTTGTACCTGTGTGCGCCAGTGGAAACTGGGTCAACGGTCGATGACTGACACGTGGCAGTTTACCAGCGCACGCTAGCACAGCACCAACTTAAGCCAGTAGGGTTTTGTTGAGGCCATTTGGTTCTGGCTTGAAGGGTTTGAAATGGAGCTCGAAAGGGTTTGAATGAGATTTGGAACGTTCAAGGCTCAAACACTCCAACGATCTCGGGATGTTCTTGACCTTATTCATCATTGGGGAATTAAAGACCGTAAGTAAACTAATCTGGACAGTCCAGAATTGGGTGTCTACAGAAATGGTTGTGTACCTGCATCCAATGACGGTCCTTGTAGAGATTTGTTCAAAAGATTGCTTTAGTGCTTAAAGAACTTATTCCTAGGGCTTTTGATTGAGTTGGAAATCTTTGTACCGTATCTCTCTCCATTGGGACCATGTGATAACTTCAGACACAATGAGTCCTGGTCCTTTATCTTTTTATAATAGCTTTTTTAATCATTGTGATTAGCATTCTATCTCTTTCTACTTAATCAAGTGAAAGTCACACAGGATTGTTATTTAAAATATCCTTAAGAAGGTTAACTATTTAATTTATATGCCTAACTGTTTTCACACTCTACGTATGGTTTCCATTCTTCTATTACTGATACTAGTATATATGAATAGCAGCTTTTTTTGGAAGAGTGATTAAGTTCTGTTAATTTATAGTATATTTAATGGATTTCAAAATCACTCTCCAAGTTCATTGAAAATTAGTGGTTTTCTGCAGCCTATATGGAGTGCAATAATTGACTTCGATCCTCAAATTTTTATCTGGCTGGGTGACAACATATATGGGGACATTAAGCGCCCTATGAAGTTATTTGGTAAGGAAAGGACAATTGGGCCATGGAAGAATGTTCTAAGATTTGTTCCTTCTTCTGAGCATGAAATGCAGGCTAGATATGATAAGGCTAAAAACAATCACGGTTACTCTCGTCTTCGACAGAACGTGAAGGTGGTTCCTGTAACTTAAGACTTTATTGCTAGGAGCACTCATACATTCTATCCACCATTTTATATATCTTCTGCTAACAGAGGATGTATGAAAAATATAGGTAATTGGCACCTGGGATGACCATGACTATGGGTTAAATGACGCGGGAAAAGAATTTCGTGGCAAAATTACTAGCCAAAGGCTTTTGTTGGATTTCTTGGATGAACCTCGTGATAGCCCACGGTCACACTTGGACTTTTTCTGTCTGTTTATTATGGGATATTTCTACAAACAAACTGGTTAAGGCCTAAGGGCATTGGATGTTGTTTATTCAATTTATGGTAGTATCTAGTATGTATTTATTTGAAGTGGAAAGAAAACTAATTTTCTTCTAATATCACTAGCCATTCTCAAACAGAGTTATCAAGGATGTTTTTCTTTCCCTGCGTGCTGCTACTGAATTTCTCTCTATGACTAAAATTGCAGGCGCAATCAGGCTGGTGTTTATGCATCATACACATTTGGCCCTGTGGGTAGACAAGTGAAGGTATTGAATTCAATTGAATTTTAGCTACGTTAACATTTTTTGTTTTTTTGTTTTTGTTTGCCCCTGGAAAACCTCTTTTTTGTTTCATGTCCTCAATCAGGAAACTCTTTTGTGCACATTGGTGAGATCTACATACCTGGTTCTAATGATAACAAACTTCATCAGGTTATTCTCTTGGATACCAGATACCACAGAGACCCTTTGTTTAGTGATGGAGCTATGTTGGGCAATTTGCAGTGGTCATGGTTGGAGAAAGAGTTGAATGGTCCAGCATCAGCTATCACTATAATCGGATCTTCTATACAGGTATCACTGATGTTATGACGATATTAGGTTCGTTTCCATGAGTTATAAGATGCGCATTTGTTTACTTGTTGACCACTGACTCAAAGTGGTAGAAATGCAGTACAGAGGGGGCAATTATTAACCATGATGAGTGTTTGTTTTCACAATCAAGTCCAATGTTGTACTCGTCCTGTTTCATATGTTTTGGAGATGATTTGTTATGCAACATGAAAATTGAGCAAACCGAAGCTTTACTGTAGAACAATCATGTGAGAAACCAAGAACATTTATTTTTATCCTATAAATAAGGAAAAAATAAATAGATGAGACGTGATTTTTGAGAGAGAAAACAATGAAGCAAACTAATTTAGAGGTTACTTTATTCCCTGTGGGACGGTTACACTTGGGGGTACGTGGGGTCACGTGCCCCCAACTCGAACACCCAAAAAATGTTTTATTAATTATTATATATTTAGCATAATAATATAAAAATTCTATATTTAGCATATACATTAATTTGTGTATTATCTAACAAAGATGTAGAATTAATTTTGTTCTTCACCTTTTGTTGTATGGTTCAATTATAATTATTGGTTTATAAACTGTGTCTACTTGGAGTTTTTTTTCTTGATTCTTTTTATTTTAAAATGTCATGAAGAAATCTCTTAAAAGAAAGTCACAGTAAGACCAGAATGATCATTATTAAGAACTTGTCAATGTCAATGTAAAATATATACTAAATTTTTTTTCTAAGATTTTCTGCCCATTTTTGGATAAATTTATTAAAAAATATACATTATAAAATTTTGTGATTAGTAATGCATGTCGTAATGTGATAGGATTTTATTGTGGTTAGTTAGGAATTTTTTTTCTTACGACTATTGTATGGGGAGAAATTCCACGTAGTGTTTGAACCTTAGTTGCACGACGCGGGTGCGGGTGCGGGAGCGGAAGCAGGGGCGGGAGTGTGGGAGTGAGGGAATACAGAAGCTCCCAGAGGTCGGGAGCGTGTACATATATTATGGAAATAATATAGCATAGAGTATTCACTTTAAAAGTACAATCATTTTAGGAAGTAAAAATATGGGCCAAGTCCTCCATAAGTGTAAGAAATGGGCTAGTGTTACAATATAGTATGATTTTCTTTTTAAGATATCATCACTTGGGCTAGATATATGAGTTCATCAAAGACCAATTAATAAAGCCAAGTGATAAATTCCAGTTTTTCTATACAAAGATCATACAAAAGCTCCCATCTTTGTAAGGAGCGAGCTCCCGTCAAGCTCCTTAGTTGGAAGCGCAAAAGCGGGCTCCCAAGGTGGGAGCGGCACCACTTTAGGAGATCCTTGCAACTAAGGTTTGAACAACACCTTGCAAGACCAACAACATGTGTTTTCTCGCCGGAACCCTAGACTTGCAAGACAAGGCATGTTGAGCGCCCCTTTGCCTCTCGTCGGCAAAGGCCCTCCGATGCCTAAGTATCTCGTACGAAGCAAAAACCCTAATTCGTATTATGTAAGTAATGTATGACAGCATACTTTTCCTCTAGATTTTACCTCATATTTATAGGCTTGTAGTGACTTGCTCTCCAAGTATCCCAACCGGCCTAGGTTTCCAATCACGTTAGGAAACCCAACGCATATGGAAGTCCTCTCCTTATGGAAACTGGGACCTTATCTCTTTGTAATACAATCTGTATACTTTGTTCGCAGGATACTGCCCAATCACATAGTGCGCCTATTTTGGAATTTTTTAGAATGTCTCTGCCGCCTTATCACTTAGGGCACCCCTTGCTATGGTTCACCTCTGTTCGGCACTAAGCTGTATTCGAGCACCTCTGTTCGGCAATGTCGCCGTGCACCCTTTCATGGTGACACGGATCAACTGCTTGCTCGATATATATGGTAAACCCTCACGTGGTACTTTCCTATCGCTCACGTGCCATCCACGTGTTTGGGGCTAGTTTGTTCTGTTCGGGTGAATCCCCTTCAATTATGAATATTAAAGTGCCCCCAGTCGACTAGATTTTTGAATCTATCCTTGCCTATGATCGTTGGTTGTTTGATAATTTCTAACTACCAAGTGCACTATTGTACTTTTTTGAGGATAAATGAAAGATTATACAAGTTCATAGGGATCTAAGTGCTAAAGGAGACCCCCCTGGCCCTTCATTGGACCCGCCCGCGCTGGCTAATGAGAAAGTTTATGTTGTTAGAGATATGTGTGACTTTATTAATGATGTTCTCAAAACGTCCCTCATGAGTGGCCAAGCTCTTTAGGCCAAACACTTGACAATGTTGTAGTTATAGGGTTGGCGGAGAGGTTCAATTGCATAATTTACTGCACGCTTTCATGCAATGTTAAGGCATCAAACTCGAAACCAATTGACAATCATTGGAGAGGCCCACAAGGCTCATACTAAGGAGATATTAAACAAATTTGGGTTGTGCGTTTTTTATCCAAGCAACAATAGTTATTAAACAAGTTTGTCTTGGAATCTGTTGACTTTCTATCTTTTTTTGGCATGAGTTGTGAGTTTTAGTCTCTATCCCTTTATTCTTGTGTGTCTTTTGTTTGAATGCTTGTACTCCATTAAGATGTTCATCAGAGTCACTGCTAAATACGGAGTAATGCTTAATGGTTACAAAAATATTCTATTCTAAAAAATGTAAACATAATAATAATGATGTAATGTACGACCTTCAATTAAAAAGAATAATGCTTCTCCTTTTTTCACACCATGAAAACATACTAAAAATTTGAGTCATGTCTTCCATGGACATTACACAGCAACAAAATCCATGTAGTCCCCAATCATTGGGGGTATGAGTGGAGGAGGATTGGAGACAGACCTAACCTTTGGCAATATGTACAAAGTGACTGCTCTCAGAATGCCACTGAAATAGCGGCCCCCCTATACCTGTTTTGTTGCGGAACCATGCTACCAAATCAAAGCCAAATGGCATCAGAGAGGGCAGGCCTAGAGACCTAATTCAATTTATGTGCACAATACCATGCTTCCTTCATTGATAATCCAGAGCATTGGTATGCACAATACATTACACTCACATCCACTAATGGAAATTGAGGATCCATACTAGTGGGAGGCTATGTTACTGGGATTCGGGGTCAAGTGGGTATGCGTGTAAGTGTCAAATTCATCAAATTTCCATGTCATGTACACGAGATAATATCATTCACATACTTTCAAGTTTCTTTTATCTTCTAGGTTCGTCCTTACAAGTTATCTAAAGCATGTCATGCAAAATTGTTCATGGTAAATTCGAATGACAAGATATTCTTCCTATGTGATTGTCTAACTAAACATATTGGACGCGGAACCCATATGATCATCAGTTTCAGGTAACCAGCATGGATTGATCCTTGATACTTTTAGAGAAGTCCATGTTGCATAGAGTGTAACCCACCTAGGTTTCATGTCCCATGTAACACGAGGGGGAAAGAAAAAATTGCAAAAAATATGTAGCGACAGCAAAAGGCTGGACCGGCCTATAAAATGCTTTCTCGAGCTCAAGGGGGTGGTCCAACCTTGTGCTCCTCGAGGTCTGTTCTGATGTCAACTGTTGAGAGTTTGCCCTTCCTATATAGGAACCATTTGTTGCGATCTATGAAGCACCGACACCTCTAGAGGTCGAGGTATCGCAGTGTCGGACACGGGGACACCGCGGGTACACGTACGGGACACGCCACGTGGCGTGTCCCGTAATTTAATTTGAATTTTTCAAGGGGACACCGCGGGGACACGGCTGGGGACACCGATGGGGACACGGCAGGGGCCAAACTGCAATTTTTTTTAAAAATTTGGGGGCCAAACTGTAATTTTCCAAAAAATTGGGGGTCAAACTGTAATTTTTTTTAAAATTTTTGGGTGCCAAACTATAATTATTTATTTATAAATAAATATACACGTGGCGTGTCCCCCGCCGTGTCCGTGTCCCTATTTTTTTAGAATCCCCGTGTCCCGGTGTCGGTTTCGGTGTCCGTGTCCGTGTCGGTGCATCATAGGTTGCGATCTATCCATCGATTTAAAGCTTAAAGATCCTATTTTCAAGCCCACTGGTTTAGTGTCCCTATCCTCAATATCTAGGTTCTGACTATTTTACCGTGTGTCAAAAATGGACACTTTTGAAAAGCTCATTATACTTATATTTTAGTTTTATATACGTGAAGTGAGCTTCCAGAGTACTTAAGGATGGTGTAAAACAGTTTTAAAACTTGTTGGGGCTTTTAGAGATCACTTGGGGGGCCACTTTCCTTATTTTTTGCTTCGTTTTAAGCCTAAGTACCCCAAATATCACTTTTTGTGCCATAAGAGGTCTATTCCCAAACTATGTGGTTAGTTCAAGTGTACTTTGTGCTGGTAAAAGTGACACACAAGGTCAAACGATTTCTAGGAAAGGTTGAGGGACTTTTTGGCTCTATGGCTGTGGTTAAGGTCAAGCAATGGAGGCTAATTTAGAAACTCTTCACGTGTCTCACATTCCATAGCTTTCGTCATGAGGCAAGAGCAGGCCCAAGTACTATAGGTGGTCGAAATGGGGTATCAACTGATGGTCCCCATGTGGATCTGACGGAAACCAACCCAACACCATCATATTACTGGCCAATAACTGACCCATGTCAAATTCTAATTGTTCTGATTTGTCTGTGAACTAAGTCAGTCCAACACTAGCACTTCATCACTCAATCTGCTTGACGATTTCCTTGTCCTAAATTAATGGGTTGCCCCAAGCGTAGGGCGGAGACCTACGTAGCACAATATCCGGTAAGACCGAAGTCGAATCCACAAAGACTGTGATGTGTGCTGACTAAAAACTCGGGTTATAATTTGAATGGCTCTTAGGTAGCCACCCCTTGTCGTTTGACGTTGAGTTTAACTAAACTTAAGAAATTGTTTGGTTTTTTTTAAATAATTAGAAAGAAGGTACGGTCATAGGGTTCATAGCGCTCGCAATCAGTCCGAACTTATCTACTCCATTCGTTGTTCTTGAAAACGTTCGACTTTAGAGAGAAAAAGATACCCCGAAAGATGCGAACCTTTATGGTCGCCGTTTACCCATGCGCATCGGATAATAAGTTTTGGTCCCCCATTCCCCCGTTCACACGGGCTCCGACGATGCCTGGGTTCGTCTAACGGATGTTCTTTATTAATCTAAAATTGCCTCTTTTTTTTTATTGTTTGAAAATAGAAGCAGTGTACGAACTGATCATAACGTGCTAATCACCCCGCGACGATACCTAAACAACTACTCACTCATTATCAAGTAAAAAATGAAAGAAACCCTAGTTTGAAACATGCTTCTATTACTCGAGATGGAAAATAAACAAAGGGTATAAACTAATCGAGTACTAACGAACAACTTTTATAAAAAACAAAAATTAAAACGAGTTACCAGAGTGCGAGTGATTGAACAAAGCTTCACAACTTGAAGGAAAAGAAGCTTGGGATAAAAACTAAACAATATTCGGAACCAAAGAAATCCTGATGGCAGCCTCGTTCGTTGTTTCTCGTTTTTTCCAACTGACTGAAGGCAGCCCCCGACCTTTCTTTTCTTTCGTAAAATCCTCCGGAAACAAATCCCTTTTTGTTTTTGTATATCTTTTCAGAGGTGTCGCACATCAACTCGAAGGGCAAACTCCAATCCGGAGGCTGAACGATCGGCGGAGTAGTGAGACTCCGCTTCAACATCTTAATGCCTCCTCACATGCCTCAGACCACACAAAAGGCGTGTCTTTCGATAACAAATGACACAACGGCCGGGAGATAGCATTGAAATCCTTAATGAAACGCCGATAGAAACCGGCGTGACAGAGGAAAGACTGAATGTCTTTTACAGACTTTGGAGTGGAAGATTTTCGATCAAATCAATCTTCGCCTTGTCCACCTCAATACCCTTGGATGAGACAATGTGTCCCAAAACAATCCCTTGGGTCACCATGAAGTGGCACTTCTCCCAATTAAGCACAAGTTGCTTATCCTCGCACTATTGCTAGACCTTTCCTAAGTTCTCGAGGCATTCGTCAAACGAATCCCCGAAAACTGAAAAGTCATCCATAAACACCTCCACTATCTTCTCTACCATGTTGCTAAATATTCCCATCATGCACCTTGAAAAGGTTCTGGGAGCGTTGCACAAGCCAGAAGGCATGCGACGGTAGACAAACGTACCGTAAAGACACGTGGATGTGGTCTTCTCCTAATCCTCCATGGCTACCTCTATTTGATTGTAGCCAGAGTACCCATCCAGGAAGCAATTAAATGCCCGATCAGCCACCCTCTCCAGAATCTGATCAATGAATGGGAGAGGGAAATGGTCTTTCCGGGTGCTCGCATTGAGCTGCAGTTAATCTATGCAAACTCGTCACCCGGTTTGAACACGGGTCGGCACTAGCTCGCCCTCACCGTTCCTCACGACTGTCACCCCTGCCTTTTTAGGCACTACATGCACCGGGCTTACCCACTCACTATGGGCTATCGGGTAGATGATACTCGCATCGAGGAGCTTTTACACCTCAGCAAGAACCACCTCCTTCATATTGGGGTTCAAACGCCGCTGAGGTTGCCTAGAAGGCTTCAGGTCCTGCTCAAGAAAAATGCGTTGTGTACACACCATAGAACTAATACCTTGCAAATCCGCTATCGTCCAGCCTATTGCGCCTACGTGCTCTCTCAATAAGGCAAGTAACTTGGCCTCTTGATCCGCCTCGAGGGATAAAGAGATCACCACAGGAAAAGTATCATCGCCTTTAAGGAATGCATACTTAAAGAGTGTCCGACAGAGGCTTTAACTCTGGTTTAGGCGGCTGGACCAATGACGGGAGAGCTTTAGGGAGTGGGGTGCCCAGCGGCTCAAGAACTGGGTTCCAAGCGGCGCCACACACATCCTCTACTGCAAGCATCTCCATCAAACTCCCCACCTTTGGAGAATCTAAGAATGACGTCTCTTCAGCAGTTAAGGCTATCTCCAGAGGATCCTTATACAGAATACTATCGACATGCTCTTGCACCAAGGTGTCGAACAAACTCACCTCATATACCTCCTCATCATCCTCGACTTGGCTGTCCACATTAAAAACATTCACCTCCATTTTCAAGTCCCCAAACGACAATTGGATTTGTCCAGTTTTGCAGTTCAGTTCATGACAGCACTGGAGATGGCTAGAAAAGGACAGCCAAGGATGATAGGAGTCTTATCAAAGACCTCCGGTATTGGGCATGTATCCAGGACAATGAAGTCGACTGGAAAAAGGAACTCGCCCACTTGAATCAAAACATCCTCCACCACCCCCTTTGGAACCTTTATACTCCGGTCAGCCAACTATAGCGTGACCGATGTGGCTCTTAGATCGCCTAGGCCCAGTTTCACGTACACCGAATACAGGAGCAAGTTAACACTTACTCCTAAATCCAGCAAAGCCTTATCGAACTTTTGGCTCTCGATAGCAATAGGGATGGTGGGACAACCAAGGTCTTTGCACTTGGTGGGGATCTCGGCCTGGAAAATAGAGCTCACTTGCTCCGTCAGAAGCACTTTGTCCTGACTCTTAGTTCTCTGCTTTGAAGTACATAGATCCTTCAAAACCTTTGCAAACTGAAGAATGGCGTCAATGGCTTCCATCAAGGAGGTAGGAAATTGAACTTTCTTGAATAACTCAAGTATTTGAAAGTTCACATTGCCAAGCGATTAGGATATGGAGTAACGGGTGGCGACGGAGTTGTGGGGATTGTAGGAGCAAACACCACCACTTCAGGAGATTCCAACTCTTTCTCTTCCTCAGGAACACTTCCCAAGTCCGGGATGATTGTTGGTGCAGCTACCGGCACTGGGGGTGGAACCGATTTTTGCTTTAGAGGAATATCCTTGTCGATCACCTTCCTACTTCTGAGAGTGGTGATTGCCTTAGTCTCTTCCAAGCTGGGATTCAAATTACTCGGGTCAAAAGGATCGCCCACAAAATGAGTACCGGTGGCATTGACTTGAGGTTGAGAAGGAAACCTTCCCTTCTTGGACTTGTCCAACTGCCGCTGTCAATTGGGTTAATTGGGTCCTAATGTCACCAATTGCCTGTTTGGTCTGCTCAGTGAAGCTTTTTTGAGACTGCATGAGAGCCTTCATCATCTCATCAGTCTGCTTATCCCGCAGGGGATGGTTAATGCCTGAGGGTGGTCCAAAAGAGGACCGACCGAACCCCTACTGATTCTGAGGTGGGTAACGGAATTGAGTCATTTGGCATTGAGGAGGCCGGAACTGCTGAAATTGCTGCTGAGGTGGTGCCTGGGGTTGCACCGGAGCTTTTTGATCCCTCCAACCCAGAAGTGGGTTTTGGGCCCACCCTGGATTATGGGTATTAGAGTACGGGTCCCAACACTGGTTAATCGCGTTCACCTCAGCCTGATTGCTATGGTATGCATCCTTAACAATGGGAACGCGGGGCAAGCAGTGACTAAATGCCCCGGACACTCACACAAAGCGCACACCTCCTCCACTCTCATTTCATTCACTTGCTGGACTTGCTTAAGCTTCAAGTCCTCTAACTGCTTAGCCATCTTGTCCAGCTGAGACTGGACATTGTGCTCTCGCACGCTCGAAGGAAAAACACCAGATCCACTGGGTCCTTGAGCGGCCATGGCCCTATCACCGAGGTCGGAAGGTTCCCAACTTCGGTGTTTCTCGGCTAACTCTTCTAGAGAATCTCATGCTTCATCCAGGACTTATCTAGAAAATCCTCTTCCTTGCAGAGGTATTTAATTTATTGGGCCGTCACAATATTCAGGCCCAAATAAAAAAAAAGACACTGGTTGGTGCTTTGCAAACCCATGGTGTGGCAAGGACAACAACAAGTCCTTGAACTGCTCCCAGCACCTTAAAAATGACTCGCCTCTTGCTGCTTATAGGACTGAATTTGGCGAGTAGGTGCTTTGATTTACTCTCCAAGAAGTTAACACACGTTAATGTCCCCGGCAACGGCGCCAAGCTTTGATTTACTCTCCAAGAAGTTAACACACGTTATTGTCCCCGGCAACGGCGCCAAAAATGCTTGACGATTTCCTAATCCTAAATTAATGGGTTGCCCCAAGCGTAGTGTGAAGACCGACGTAGCATAATATCCGGTAAGGTCGGAGTCGAATCCACAAAGACGGTGATGTGTGCTGACTAAAAACTCAGGTTGTTATAATTTGAATGGCTCTTAGGTAGTCACCCCTTGTCGTTTGATGTTGAGTGTAACTAAACTTAAGAAATTATTTGGCTTTTTTTAAATAATTAGAAAGAAGGTACGGTTGTAGGGTTCATAGCTTGCAACCAGTTTGGACTTATATGCACCATTCGTTGTTCTTGAAAACGTTCGACTTTACAGAGAAAAAGATACCCCAAAAGTTGCGAACCTTTATGGTCGCCGTTTACCCATGCGCATCGGATAATAAGTTTTGGTCCCCCATTCTCCCGTTCACACAGACTCCGACGATACCCGGGTTCGTCTAACGGATGTTCTTTATTAACCTAAAATTGCATTTTTTTTATTGTTTGAAAATAGGAGCAGTGCCCGAACTGGTCACAGCGTGCTAATCACCCTGCGACGATACCTAAACGACTACTCACTCATTATCAAGTAAAAAATGAAAGAAACCCTAGTTTGAAACATGCTTCTATTACTCGAGATGGAAAATAAACAAGAGGTATAAACTAATTGAGTACCAACAAACAACTTTTATAAAAAACCAAAATTAAAACGAGTTACCGGAGTACGAGTAATTGAACAAAGCTTCAAAACTTGAAGGAAAAGAAGCTTGGGATAAAAACTAAACAATATTCGGAACCAAAGAAATCTTGATAGCAACCTTGTTCGTCGTGTCTCGTTTTTTTCAACTGACTGATGGCAGCCCCTGTCCTTTCTTTTCTTCCGTAAAATCCTCCGGAAACAAAACCCTTTTTGTATTTTTATATCTTTTTACTCTCAGCCGACTCCTTATTAACCACTGGGCCCACCATGTAATAGAATAAATCCAAGCCCAATTCTTTATTTACTTTTGGTGAACATCCATTCATTGGCCAATCAGTGCTAAACTGTTAGACTTCATATTGCTCTTCAGATTAAACTCAAACAGCCCAATCTTCGAGCACCATTTAACATTCCAACTTTGCACTTTTTGTATCAAACCCTCCAAATACCTACAACACAAAAATAAAGCATAAAACTCCGAGTAATAATATATAATAGACTTAGCAAGGATAAATTAGGGGGTGCGTATATGAACATTTACGTGCCTATCAGAATCCAACACTAGCACTTCATCACTCCAGACCCAACCCTAATGAAACTAGTTCTAGCCCCACTCGATCCCAAACCAGACTAATCTGAACCATGTTTGAAGTAAAGCAATGGACTGGTCTTTATCCCTAGATGATGTCTTTCATTCAACAATCCTTTGTTTCTTGCCCCAATAATTCTCTCTTTGACTGCAGATTGATGGGATTTCAGGACATACTAGTCTCAGTTATTGAAAGCTTTCTTTTATGCAGGGTTATGTGTTTGTGGTGAAGTATTGTGGTGTTTCATTCTATGGTGTATGTAAACACTCGGTGGTGGACCAAGGGGGGTGCAAGCAGGGGCCCGGGTCCCCACGCACCTCCCAATTATCCCACTAACTATACTATATTTTCAGGTTAATTTGAAAATTTTCTATATGATCAGCCCCTGCAAGTCTCTTGAGTGAAAAAAGAAAAGTTGATAAAATTTTTATGTGTGAAAAAAGACCTCTAAAATTTCAAGTTATCGACCTTTTTTTGGTCGTGATAATAGAAGTAAATACGATTGTGCATATCATGTACCCAATCTCGTCTTCTTCTAAGAAATACTAAGTAGCAATATTTATATAATAGACCATTTTTTATTAATGTAAAATTAAAAGTAATTCGGGCCCCTGCTGAGTACAAATTCTGCGTCCGCCACCATAAACACTGGTATGGGTTTCAAGTAATGTGTGTCTTCTATAACCCTACCTATCACTGATGATGTTTGTCAAATGTAACAACAATGGGAACATATAGTTTTGTTGAAATCCTTTATTGGATTGAGACCAGAATTTGAGTCAGTTTGATTTTAGATTGTAGACCGTGGCTAACATTTCCTTCTTGCTGATATATGTTGTTGACTATTGCATTCCACTTCTCGAGATAGTTTCACAATGTTATAGTACTCTTATTCTCGATCGTTCTGCTCTAGTCACTCAACAAAGTCCTGGGATTACAGGTGATCAGTAAGGTGTCTGGTAGAGGGGTTGTAAATTGTAATGGTGGTCATGCTAGTAGTTTTCATGGTGGTCATGGATGTTGTGGTAGAGGCTCACATGGTCAGCATTGTTGTACAATCTCTTATAGAGTGGGATTCATACAAGCCATGTGAAGTCCATGGATCAGTTGGAAGATTTATTTGCCAAACCTCTTTGTGGTTCTGAAGTGAGGTATATTTGTCACAAGGTATGTACATTGGATACATACACCAGCTTGATGGGGAGGGGGGGGATGCTGATGGTACTTATTAGTTGCGGCTGTTTGTTGGGTTATTAAACATAGACGTTACTTCTTAGATTCCGGCAGTGGCAAACCTAGGAATTCTCTTAGGAAAGGACTCGGCTTTGAATGCTCATTTCTGTTCAATTCTCCTTGGGACACACTATTTTTCTTGACTTAATAAAAGGACTTGGCTTCTACAGGTGCAGTTTGTCCACACCCAAATCTCTCCTCAAAGATCCAAACCGTTCATCTGATAGGCTTGTCGAATAGAATGTCCACGCAAAAATTCTATGTTGATCAGACCCTCTCACCCATTTCATCGAAATACTGTTATTCAGAAGAAGAAGAAGAAGAAAAAAGGTCCAACCATTTTTTGCAAACATGAAATGTTCTTATCAAGCTGTTAGAAGTTTCAGATCAACTAAAATAAAATGTTCTTATCAAGCTGTTAGAAGTTTCCAATCAACTTGAATTTTTGCGTGGACAAATTATTTGATGATCTCTACAATATTAACAGCTCTGATCTTTGAGAAGGCATCCAAATGTATGTGAACTACACTTTGCAGTCCTAAATCCAACGAGAGAGAAGATGGAGTGAACAAAATTCACGGAATCGAGTGGGGCACGTGACCCCACGTGCCCCATGGTGAGTCTGCCCTTGGATGCGGCTCTATGTCGGGTTATTAAACGTAGTAAAGGAGCCAAACCAAGGGTTCAGCTCTCTCATTTTTTAACTCTCAATCCTCTTTTTACCTTAATAGACCCAAAATAGGTTGAAAGTTTTGTTGAACCTGGTGTGGGACAATCTGCCTAGGCTGGAGCATATTTCATTTGATTTAAGACGGGATAAGAAAGTGAATGAGGCTACACATACAAGTATTGATTTTCCTTTCTTTGGTTTGTGAGGACTGAGCTAGCTAATTACCTCGCAGGAATCTGTGCTTTTGGTTTATAGCCGAGAATTCCTTGATCCTTGCTATAATACCTTTTATTTTTCATTTTTTTGCATGAGCACCCAAGTTGGATGCTTTACTTGTCCTAACAACAACGAAGAACACCTTGAACACATGAAATAGTGTAAACTCTAAACTTTTATGGATTGAATGATACCACTTGATTTTTCCTCTGATACAACTTGATTTTTCCGTATGCTTACATCCCTATAATGATGAAAAAGTAGTCCTAATGCTAGTAGGAATCTAATTAAGTAAGGAATGATGAATTTCCCCAAATACAATCCCGATTCTTGTAGACCAAGAATCCTAACTAGGTAGGAAAACAAAACCAACTCAAATAAGGAAATGTAATATTTCTCATGCTAAAAAAACATTCCTAGTCAAAATCCAATTCTAGAATACTGAAGTGAGAATATGAAATCTGCCTTGTCTTTTTCTACATGATTTATGTTCATAAGCCTTCTATTTTCTCTCATCATTTATTGCTTGAAAATTTTGGAGGTTTACTGGTCAATTTATTCAGATAATGGGCTCACTTCTTTCAGGTTATATCGAATCTCTCAGCTGCCACTGGCCCTTTGTTCTATTTGGAGTCGTGGGGACTTTTCCCAAAGGAGAGAACTCGCCTTTTTAAGTTGATTGCCAATAGCAAGGTGATTGCCAGAAAGACTACTTTTAGTCATGATATAATTGCCTCACATTTCTTGACCCAAGCACTGGAACTTTAGAGTAGATTAGTTGTCTATGTTCTTTATTTTTTGTTTGTTCTGCTCCACAAATAAGATACCCTCCATCTGCTATGATATGCATCTGAATAGCTTAGTCATTTTTATCTTTTTCATGCAATTTTGTTATTTTTGCACAGAGGGATGGGGTATTCTTCATAAGTGGAGATGTTCATTTTGGAGAAATCACCCGATGCGACTGTGTTACTGGATATCCCTTGTATGACATAACCTCAAGTGGTCTTACCCAAGCTGTTGAGAAGGCAATCCCACCACCTCTACATTTGCTGCTAAGGTTCCTGGCGTGGTTGACACCAAGCACTATGAGAGTCAAAGACAAAAGCTGCAGATACAGGTCATGCACATATGGTATGCTTTTCCCATAATTTAGTTTAAACTTGGGCAGTCAAAATTTTCACCTTATACAACGCATGATTGTTTCAGGGCAACCAAATTTTGGAGCAATAGAGATAAATTGGGATGCTACTCCAGTGAGTTTGAAATTTGAAGTCAAGGATGCAAATGGATTGACGGTTATGAGCGTGAATAGGACACTACTAGATCTGCAATCCAAAAGTTCCAACTCAAACGTCTATGGGAGGGGAGAAGATTGGAAATACTGCTCTCTTGAAGTTAATCTACCCTGGATTGTCAGATATCGTTTGCTTGTTCTCTTTTTTTGTGCTTTTTCTGGTACGTATACTTGTATTTGCAGCATGTTTTAGATGACTGTAGTTAGACTTTGTTTGAAATGTTGACTTTCTGACATTTTTTCCTCAGTGAAGCTCTGATTGTTGCCTTGATGGTCACCCGAACTGAGAAAAACTGATAGCTTGTCTTAGATTAGTTATGGCATTTTTGCCATATCATGTAGACTCTGTTCATTTCTCTTCCCTGTAACACACGCACACATCTTATGTACGTATTACATATTGATAAGTTAAAAAGTAAAATTCTATGTTTAGGGTATGGAAGAAGCGTATGATGAAGAGGGAAAAACAAGAAATACGGAGAAGAAAGATTAGTTGTGTTTTACTCAGCCCTCCGTGTCAGCTAGAAGAGTTTTCATAGATGGCGTCAGTCACGGACTCATGATCTTAAACTTTGATTATTGCATAAAAATATAAGTTTTACAATGGTGAATATTTATAAAACATCATAGATCACCTAATAAGAAAAAGAAAAATATTATGTCCTAATGCTATTACTTTTCCAAAAACTATGCAAATACATGAGTTATTACAATTGTATTAGACAATGTATCTGTGGGGTTCGCTAATCTGGGTTAGGTAACCTCTCGAGCCTCTGGTTCAGCTAGAATCACACCTAAAACCTTCACCAAGCTTGCACAAGGAAGCACGACTAAAGATCAAGCCGGAGGGACTCCATAATGGTCCTCCGGCGAGAGGATAAGAAAGTGCAGAGCAAGGAGAGGAAAGTACTAGGGTTTGATGAGTGGAGAAGACTATGTACCTCTTAGGGTTGCCTTACTTCCTTTATATAGAGTGTCCTTGTTTGCTTTCCAAGTTCGGGCATGTGCCAGGCACGCTTTTGCTGACGTCACCTCTGACATCGCAGATAAAGTGCTTAACGGCCTTGTGCGTGTGCTGTCACCCCATGTGTGCTCATGATTACTTCGTTGCATAACCGCTTCGGATGACATCACATGAGCGTGGTGTCGACATCCAAACCGTAATATTCGGCCCACTACAGTATCAAGTTGCGCAAATAGTGGCTTTATTCAATGGAATGTACAACAGTAGTTTAGCATGATGAAGCATAGAGTAAACAATAAAGATTTGCAATTGACGATAGAGTAAATCTATCAGAGCTAAACAGACCAAGGGATGGAGTTTGCTTAGTGGGGGTAATTATCTAGGGCTTTGCAAATGGCTTGGGTCTTTGCTTTTTTCTCACCAACTTGGCCAACCAAAAACTTATTCAATAGTTATAGAAAGAACAAATATTTCCATGGGATTAGGCGACCCCACAACTCCATGAGGAGCGTCACCCCTGCAGCCCCTTCACATCTTACACATATTGATAGACATTACTTTTTCCCCTTTTTCTTCCCAATCCAATAATTGTTCTAGAAGGTCTTGGTTGCCGTGGAAAAGCGAAGCAAATCAAACCAAGCCTTGTGTCCCAACTCCCAATCAATTGGGGTCGGTGCCGTGAAAAAACAAACTACAAATAGAATCGCCCCTGCAGCCACTACACTTTAGGTGTATTCCTATCAATATACCGAGATAATTATAATTACACAAGTACCTGGTAACGTACCAAAAATAGTGTACTAATACTCACCCCGAACCTAGATCATGGCTATGAAGGGATTACGTACTCTGTATTCAAAATGGCTTGTTTTGTTGTTGGTTTCTCTAAAGAGATTTCTTAAATTAATCCATTAACTTCTTTTGAGACGAGTAAACTTGCTTTAGGTCATCATTTTCTTTCCTTTTTTGCACCATGGTTCAGGTGGAGAATGGTTCTGCCATTATTTCAACAAAGCAAGGTTTACTCTTGCTGATATTACTCTTGCTTTATTTTACATGTTTTCTTTCTCTATCATGCGTTATGTGTTTCTTGTAAGCTCAACATGATGTTTTCACGCTGGATGAACATGATTATTATCATCCGCAAGACCTTGCATCATCTTCTTTATGAACCCAGAACATTTTTATGCCTGATTGTTCCTGATTATGCCGTTTTTCAATTCGATGTGGCAGTGTTGCTTCTTGCCCTGATAGGTCTCATCTCTGCGGTTGCATCAGTCTGCATCAAATACATTCTCAAATGCAAGCTCGATTGACCAAGTTATTTATGTTTATTAGACAAATTGAATGTGCATGGGTTAATCATTGTTGAATAATTCACCTACTAGTTTGGAATGTAGATTTTGTTTCATTGGAAATGTTGGCTTGAATCAGTGTCACTCCGTCTTAATATGAGCTAGTAAGTATAAATCTCTGTTTTCTGTACTCTACTTAGAAGTCGAGCTGATTGCATTCTAGGATTGTAAATAACATTCCATTCCCTGGTTGTGAATCCTCGTTTGTTAACTGTTTTTAAATCCCTGGTCGTTGCATCCTAGTGAGATCTTCTGCAGGAGTTGGGTTCTTTTGAGAGAGCAATGTTTAAGATCACCCACTATGTAGCCCATTCCAAGCCTCGCTCGGTTCAATGACCAAATCTGTTCGTCTTGTATGGCTTGTTTCTTTTAGTTTTCAAGTGCAAAAAATCATTGGTTAGTGCTTGATCCAAGTATTCAATTCTTGGTCGAAATCAAGGCAATTGTGTTCCGATAAAATATCTTATGGTATTAAAACTGATTTTTTAAAGTACTGTCTGAAAATAGAGAAAAATCTCTCTCTCTAGTACCAGAAAACCCTAGCCTTCCAACCCTCGTTCCCCCTCTCCCTCCTTGCCTCGTAGTCTCCCACCGTTTTGGCTTCTTGAGCTCCCAGTTTGGGTACATTAGTTGCTTGGTCTGACGTGGTTCCCCCTTGCGGCGGCTTTTGTCTGGCAACTGGTGGTGTCCCACAGTCTGATGTCCCGCATGGCGGTTCCACTGTTCTACTCAAGGTCGACGATGTGGTAATAAGGTGTGCGGTTGGGATGGATTTTTTTTTTCCCTCTTGGTTTTTTCGTTTACCGGGTGTCTTCCGATCTAGGTCCTCCTAGATTCGGCCTGTGCTGGTCTGGGTTTCCCCCAGGTCCGGCGGTTGGGTGGTGGGCGGAATAAGTTAGTTAGGGTTTTGGTGGGGGTAGAAATTGAGGGTTGCTGTGGTCGGCGACGGTACGGTGGTGTTGTGGGGGTTTTCCGGCAGCGGCAACAGTGGTGCTTGTGTTGGGGTCTTTAGTAGCAGCTCCGGTTTGGCTGTTTCACCCGCGTTTCTATTCGTTCTAGATCGTCAACGGCAGATCGGGTGTGAAGGAGGATTTGGTCTCTGGTCGTCATGGTCATTTGGGCCTCTCGGAGTGTTTTTCAACATTGCCTCGAGTTTCGTGTGACAGCGGAGGCTTGTCATGGAGTCTCCTCAGAGTTTCTCCTCTGCTTGGAATGGGTCTCTGTTCCAATCCGGTCGGCGGCCGTTGTGGTCTATCCATGGTATCAGATTTCTTCCTTTACGGTTGTATTATGTTTGTTGTTTCGATTACATCTATACCTTATTGTGTAATGGTTTGTGTTGGGATTTCGTTTGAGATCTCTCTGCCTTGTCTCGGACGGAATTCTCATATCGACACCTAGTGTTGATTTGCTTTTGCATGGTGTCCTAGGGTCCCGGATTAGGTAGTTTGATGTACTCTTGAGTTTTGCGATGTAATTTTCGCCTTCGGACTTGAATGAATTGTCTGGTTTCAAAAAAAAAAAAAAAATTACTGTCGGAAAATAAACTCCCTACAAAGTGAATGACTTTCATAATTAAAATGTAATCCACTATGGATTTGACATAAAGTAGGTACTTAATATTTATCCACTTTTTAAGTGAGTTAGCGAAATGCACATGCGGTTTGGGTTTGCGTGTGAATAATTTATTAGAATTGTTTTCTTGGCAGGTGAGTTGTTTACTTTTCCTAAAGAGAATACTCCAATTCTTCTGAAGTTGATCTCGTAATGTGCAAATTTAGACTTATTTGCCCCCCAAAACAGTTTGAGTTTAATAGCTTCTTTTTTAGCTAAAGAACCCCACTTGAAAAAAAGGGCCCAGGGAAGATCCTTGAGAGCCTATACAAAGAATACAATGAAAGGAAAAGACCTAAAACATCACTACTCCAAACTAGTGAACAAGACATATTTACTGGGCAGATTCCAAACAGCACAAAGCCTAGTGTTTTCTGCAGTACAGATAGTAACTTTTAAAGAAAAACCATCCCCCGAGGCCAGCTCTAATGCTCTCTTCAATGGCCAAGATGATAGCCTCCAATGACCCTCTCTCTCTCTTTTGCTTGAAGACCTTGTTATTTCTCTCCCTCCAAAGATGATAGACAATGCCTGTGAACACACAAGTCCGAGGACAATATTTAAACTAGATTTCCCCAATCATATTATACCCACACTTCTTCATAAAGTGCCTCAAAACTGAGCAAGAGAAGTGCAACTCAAAGAAAAGATTCTGACGAGATTCACCACAGCAGAGCAAAGCACACAACTAGTGTTATCATAGATGATGCACCCCAAGAAACCAATCTTTGGTAGAAAGCTTCCCATGGCAGACTATCCATAAAACATATGACCATGTTGAATAGCTTCACTACATATTGGTAATTTTTGACAAATTTGACAAGCAATATAACAAACGAATAAAGAATATATTTTTTAGAGAGGGAAAAATGTAGTTTAGATTAAATAAAATTAGATAGAAACTCAAACTACTCTGGACCTAACATAGTTTAAGCAACTCATAAGCAGCAAAAAGAACATCACAAAAACCAGCTACCATGTTGAAAACCCCATTAAATTTGGTCTATTTAGGTCAAGATTATTTTTAACTACAATTAGGGTGGAGAGAATTTAGTGTGGCAAGTATGACGAGTCAATTAGTCAACCAACAAGACGCATTGAAGTTGAGCGATGATTCTGCGGGCCCATGCAACATCCTACTTCCAAATTGATTAGGACTTTAATTAAGATTAGCTTCGCAGGGAGACTTTTAGTTTTAGGAGTATCATCAAGTGATCAGTGGGTTTAATTTGCGTTCACATCATCCACCGACATCACCTCGAGCCTTGAGAGGAAGGACCCTCAAATCAATGTTGGTTTTTTTGTTGGTTTGCTACTCACTCGTCCACCGGATCGAGCTCCAAATTGTGTGCATGAATGTGGGTAAAAACAGGAACGAGAGTGTGAAAACTTCTTTCGAGTACATCAAAACTATTACCGAAGCCTGCTTGTGGGGACGAAACTCTCTCTCTCTCTCTCTCTGCGATGCGCTTGCCCCAGTTCCAACCAAACCACTGCCGGTGTCAGCTACCTCCTCACTTACCTTGCCACTTGGTGGGACACCATTGGTTCCATCACCCAAACATTCAGCTGTCTAACAGTCGGAGCATTCACGATGCAAACCAACTTTCTCCCAACAGTGTAAACACCCCAATCTGGGCTTCCAGATTAGTTTACTTACGGTATTTGATTCCCCAATGATGAAATGGATCAAGAACATCCCGGGAATGATAGCGTGTTTGAGTTTTGAGTGTTTGCAAAGCTCTTGAACCTAACCTAGCCTAAGCCACTTCAAAATAGCCAAAAAACCCTATTGGCACGCGTTGGTTGAGAGCCCATGCGCGTAGATCAACTTGACAAGTGTTGGTCAATGGTCAAAGCTTGATCGTTGACCAACGCATGAGTATGTGGTACACGCCCGCCAGGGCGCAGCATCGCGCGACGGTCTCAAACCAGCGCGCGATGGTCAAACTGCCAGGTGGTGGTCAACAGTCAAAGCTTGACCGTTGACCATCGTGCGCCAGGGCGCACCATCGCACGCTAGACTGACTCCATCACGCGATGGTCCAAGATGTCCCCATCACCTTTATCAGCTGGGAAGCTTAGCCACCAAGCAAACTTCAGCCAGCCTCGTGGACTGGCTGAGCTCCTCTCCTTGCACCAATCAGATTCACCCTCTTCTCTCCCTATAAATACCTCCATTTGTTCATCTTTTAAAGGGTTACAAAATTTGAAAGGTTAGGAAATCCATACACTTTTGGTTACATAGCCAAGCAACAAGCATCTAAGAACATAGTTTGTTCTTCCACCTCAATCACTCAAACACCTCAAACAAGCTTCAAATCTCAAAGCTCAATCTCTTTCAAACTCAACCAAAGGTATAGCATACCTATTAGTTTCTGTTCTGATCCCTGAGGGGGGCTGGTAAGGCCAAGGTTGGTAATCAATACCAGTCCTGGTCCTAAAGCTAGCAAGGTTTCAAAAACCGTCATGGTACAAACCAGCGCGCGATGGTCCCACTCTCGCGCACGACACTCCGTGGTTGCGCGCGATGAACCGCATGGGGATTCGTGTCCTACTGTTTTGTGTATTTATTTACGTATAGATCACTCTGCAAGCATGTAAAAAACTAGTTTACTGCTTTCCTTAGTAAAAACTGTTGGCTTTGTAGTTAATTTGCATTTCTGCTGTCTTGGAGTACCCCTGGGACCTTTCTGAATATGTACCAGAATCCAGAAATGTATAAACCACACACTGGTTAAAAGGCTCAGACCATCGCGCGCCAGGGGGCACCCTCGCGTGACAGAGTGGCACCATCGCGCGCCAGAGTGCCTTTGACCAGTGAGTGGCCTTGTACGAATAACTTATTTTGTTCCTACACTGTTTATGAGGTGTTTTGTTAATTTGTAGGGCTTTACAGCCTGTAAACTGTATATTATGCTGCTTATAACTGCGTGATTTGTCCTGGGTGTGCACTGGTCCTTCCAGAGCCCAGAGGGTTTGAGAATAAGAGCTGTGGGTTTGAGCTCACTGGCCCGCGCGCGTCTTGGAGTCGCGCGCGCAGGAGTGAACAGCATGCAGTGACTTGTTCAGTGCATGCTGATTTCTTCCTGCGCACGTTATTCCAAAACAAGGGCTTCCAGTTTGTTTAAACTCCCACAGCAGTTTGTTCTCATCATATACTAACTGCTCATCCATGCTATCTATCACATACTGCAAACATGTTACAGCTTTAATCCCATTAAACTGCTCCCCCGCCCCTAATTGGCTAAAGAATTGATTAATCAAACAGAATCGCAAATGTTTTCATAAATGCCTAAGTAGAAACCGATCTCCAGATTGGGCGAAAGGGGTGCCTTAAAACCCTTTCCCTCTCATAACCTGGTTCCCGAACCCAGATATGGTTATGACGGACTGGTGCCTTCACCTTTTTCAAAAATCAAACAGCACAGCGAGGGTTTCGAGTTCGGTTCCTTGGGTGTCGGACCTTCAAACCCAAGTGGCGACTCTGAATTGAGCGTTCATCTGTCAAAAGAAAGCGCACTCATCGATCCGCCCTTCTTTTTCAAGGCACGCTGCCCACAAACAGCTAGCATCATTTTCCCCTTCTCCCCTATATATCCTCGTCCACCTTAAAACTGAACCCACCATGCAAGATCATCGTCACGACTGTCTCTCCACTGTTTCCGTCCATCCCTGAGTTAACGGCCATCCCAGTTGGGAAGCAAGGCAGTTCCTCCCAAAAGTGTGTTTCCATCAGCGGTGGGGTTGGAGGTGCTGTCCTAGCTCCTCCTTGTTGCCTTAACCGGATTTCTATTTTGCTTCTTTTGTTGCTGCCATCCACATGGAGAATCAGTTCCGGTTCTAAAGAACACCGCGGAATCAGCCAATTACAAGGGCATGGTCACAACCAATAGCAAATCGTGGTCAGTCTCATTGGAAGGGGTTCGGTACGCAATCGTATCCCTCACTGTGTATAAGTTCGAAAAATGGCAGAAAGCCACGGAGTTATTCAGGGCAGCCAACAGAATAAAGGGCTCTCCTGTATACCAGGTTCCTTCAAGGGAGATGAGGCCGCTATTCAGGTCATGAAAGGAGACGTCTCCAATGAGATCAACATCTTAAAACAGATCAATCATTCCAACATAATTAGGGTTTCTGGGTTCTGCGTTCATGATGGCAACATCTACCTTGTTTACAAATATGCCAAGAATGGGTCACACATGCAGTGACTGGCTGCTGCTACAATCAAAGAGCGATGATAAGAGCAGTGATGTGCTAGTGTGGAAGCAGAGAGTTAAGGTTGGGACGTTGTGGTTGGGCTGAATTACCTCAACAAATATATTAGTCCCCCTTGCATCCACAAGAACTTGAAGAGCAGCAATGATGAGCAGTGATGTGCTTGCATTAATCATCCCTTGGACTTGGCCTACTCCTTAGCTCAAACAAATGCGTAGCCCATGATCTAATTCTCGACCCCCCATTTCTGCGGTTTTCATCACTCTTTCCAACACAACACAACAGAAAAAGAAAATAGAAGGATTGAATTTGGATGTGAATAGATATGGCAATTCTCTTACTGTTTCCACTTACCAGACACTCGGGGCAAGCTACATTACACCCAATCATCACCCCTTGATTGTCATCAAAAACCGATACGTGCAATTGTCAAGTTCGCCATTCTTGTAGCAGTTGTAACTGCACCCCAAACCCTCAAATGGTTATACTGAATAAAAAGTTAAGAGAATCAATGGCAATGTAGTTTCTGACCTAGTAACTCTGGTGCAAGTGTTTAGATATACTAGAGAGATTGGGAAAGAGATTCGAGCACTGCCACGAATAAATGTGTTTATTACCATAATGGTTGGAAGCAAAACTGAAACTGTTCCGTTCTAGTTCATATACCATATCACAGAACCAATCTACTATCATATGTGTGTAAAATAAAAAGCCAATTATAACAACTGAAAGCCAACGAAAGGAAAAAAAAACAAGGGCGAGGAGTGGGTGGAACATGTAGCAAATAGAGAATGAAAGAGCTCGCTATAACCGTTATGAATCGATAACTCCTTCCCCGCCTCTGTTTGCATTCTATCTCTGCCATCTTCGAGAGTCACTGTCAACACCTCGGTGTAAAAAGAATTGTCTACTTTATCTTGTCCACCAACCCTTGTTGATTGCCAACCAGCCGGCAAAACTATTCAGAAGCCATAGTTTCGCATTCGAAGGTTGTGCCCAAGGTTGGAGTAGAAGCCAATATTACCCAACAAGAACAGGGCAAGAACCACCACGGCAGTAAAAATGATCCAAATCCATTGCTGCATCCTTCTTTTACCCCTGTTGCGAAGAGGTGGAGGGATAGATTTTGTCTTGCTCTGCTTTGTAAACTGGGATGCTTTTTGAGGCCTTTTTGTAATTGTCACAGGACTCTCCTCGGTTTCGGCCTCCTTGGCAGTAAAAAATGGGGATTCTGATGTCAGAGCAGTTTCTCCTTCATTGTTACCATCAGAGCCCTCCGAGGCAGCTGCCTTCTTTCTCTCCTTCTTCTTTGCCTTCTTCTCCCTTTCCTGGACAAATGTCATACATACATAAACATTACAGGAACATCAAAACAATAACTAATCTATGGCAAGAGTAATTCATGTGCACTTACTAAAATCTATTAAATGACACTAACAAAGTTCAAGGAAGTCACCTTCTCTTTCTGTTCAGCCTCCTTCTGTGCACGTAACTCAGCCTTAATCTGGGCCTTCTCTGCATTTCTTCTCTTCCTCTCTAATGCCTCCTTAGCTTTGGCCTTCTCCTCCTGCCGTAGTTGTTCTTTCAGCTTGGCTGCTGCTGCTTCCTTCCTCAATTCCTCTTCTTTCCTGGCCAACTCTTGCTCCTCCTTTGATTTTTTAGGCTCTACCTCGGACATCTCTTCAGCCTTGTCCCTACCAGAAACAGTTTCCAAGCCAGTACTCAAAGTAGGCTTCCCAGGTTTTTTAGCATTTGCTGTCTGATCAATTTGTTCTACCACCTTTACTGTGGATTTACTATATGTTCCTTCACCTGCCATGGTTGACCCTTGCTTTTCTTGTTCCAGTGTGGAAATTGGTAACTCAGAGGTTTCGTTGCAAGGGGTTGGAAGAGACCTATCATCCACAAAGTTGGGCAGTGCAATCGGCTCCTCATCAGGGCCAAGTGCACGACCGTCAGACGTCCTAAATCTCCTCAGCGTACTCCTTGTGTTGCATCTGAGATACTCTTTTCGGAACTCATGGTCCTTGTTCCATAAGTCCATGATTTTCTCCACCTAAACAATTCAAAATCTAAGTAAAAAATTGTAGCTCAAATTTCAATGTAGACAACAGATGAGCATGGACCAACCTGATTAACACAAAGACGGTGAAGTCCCTCTTTGTCCTGATTGGATGCGTACTCATAAGCTGCTGTTGTATCGTTCTTGTACTTCCGAAACTGTGCGTTCTGCAAGTTAACAGAGTTTACTCACAATATAATCTCGTTGTTTGCTAAATGAACTTTTCTTTGGTTGATGACCAAGTTTCTTGTGCAAAGCAAAACCAAAATGTTATAGAAATACAACCATGTACACTGGGGAAAAAATGTATAAATCATCCTGAAGATTGACATCACTATGAAGACAAACTCTAAACAGGGGAAAACCTGTTTAGGGTTAGGAAATAATATTAGGGATCGCTGACCAGTCTTACTACTTTGAGAACTACCAGGTCAAAGGACTAGATCGCTCTCATGTACGTATGTGAAACAAACATGTGGCCAATCTTGAGAAATCATCCACCAAAACTCATCCCAATCAATTAATAACACATGCTTAGATAAACACACAAAGAGGGAAAAATCAATGATCACAGGAGGAGTAGAAACAATCTCTATACAGCATAAGCAATACGCGTAGATGCTTCAATACTCAAAATAGAACGAACATAAGTGAAGTTTCACCAAGAAAAATTGCATTTCAGGAAATTAATCAAATTGATATCCTAGTCGAGACTCAAAATAATGGTAAACAGAAGGTGGCCAGTTTATCAGCCTTTTCAATCTTTCCCCAGACAATAGTAGGTTTCAATCGAAGACCACATGGTCCGTATACAAGTTTTTTCCCCATTGGTGAATAGTAATCATGTAAAGTTCCAAAACTAACATCCTGGAGACATGAGAATGTAATCGAGGAGTTGATTAGATTCACAACCCAACAAAAAATGAATGAAACATTTGCTTCCAAAAGGCAATGTCCATACTATCTTGCACTAAACGAGACATTTTTTGATATTCTGGGGTACATTACCATTATTAGAAATGGAAACACCTAGTTTTGGTCATTTTTTTCAGGAGTTTCCAGGATAAAGTTATGTGTGTATATTTGCAAAACACTATTGGTCACCAAGATTGAAAAATTCAATCCATTTTCCTCAATTGTACATTATGAATGACCCAAATCGATCTCTTTTAGTTTTTTGTAACATTCAAAACTAGGGGTGGAAATATCGGACACGACCTGTCAACATGACTCAAACCCAAATGAAGTTAAGAAGGTTTGGGTCAACTACTTTTGAAACGAACATGAATATTACATGACCGACAACACATAAATTAAATGGTATGGACTAACGTGACTCAAGAAGGACGTGATAACTGTTTAATTTTACAGTTCGAACCATTAAATTTGATGACGGGACATGATGCCCACCCGTAACCTACTTGTGCTTCCTTAAAGATCAATGGAAAGGCATGGCATGCACATTATTATACTAATTAAAAATTGGATTTGTTTTTGTTGGTTTATAGTTTCAGTGATTATGATGGTATTGAAAAAGTGTTCATCTATCTATTCCAACATATAAAGGGAGAACACAACTTGGTGTCTCCCATTTTTGGATTAAACAGGTCATTCGTATATAAATCTTATAAAAGATTTTAACTAATGGTGTCGACAGTGTCAACCAGAGTCCGACACAATTTTAAGCAGATCAGGTTAGAGTCAAGACATATGACATGTTTAAGGTACAAGTGTTTTGACACAAATCCAAAATGACACGACTCAAACATGATACGACACAACGGCTACCCCTATTCAAAAAACCAACTCAATCTATTTGAAACAAATCTAACTTGATCTCGTTTAGTTTTTTTCTGAACTCCAACACGGTTTCTTTTAACCAAGTTTTCTGAAATATTAAAAATTCAAACATACAACTATCAAATAAAGTGCCAAATCACTTTTTTTATAACTCCAACTATCAAAACTCTAACAAGGAATCTACAATTGCCTTCATATCATGTGCGTGTCAAGGAATATACAATTTACCAGATTATCCTGGTGTTCTTCAGTTAAACTCAATAAATATAATGCTTCAGTCATGGATAATACAAGGTGACTGCTAGTAATCCCTAAGAAACACACACTTCTAAGTTCTAAGAAGGTGGCGCACAACCATTACTCGAGTACTATGTTTTTCTTCTTATTTCTTTAGTTCTTCAGAATTACATACTATTCCGATACTTAGGAATGCACATTTCCATGTCTAAGACATAAACAAAATACATTAATCTGAAAAATAAATATCACAGGGGATACAATGATTAAATAAAGCATTCATTCATTTTGGTCGTGGACTATATGGTCTTCTTTATTTCACCTATTTTGATAGGCATATTTCAGTGTCCACGAATAAAACATTAAACTAATATTTACACATAATGTGCCCTCGGTTTTTCTTGTCCAGTATTTCTTGGAATTTAGCATCTCAGTTTCATGTCTGTGTTCCTTGTGTGTCTGCGCCATGCTACTTAAGAGTAATCCTTACAACAATCAGCTAACCATCATAGACAATACTAAAATAGATTGTGCCATGGTCTTGTACCACTACCAAAATGTGTGTGAATTACTGCATCTTTAAAGGCTGACATTTAGCTTAGGCTTCTTATGCTTCCCAGTATTTTGAATTTAACAGCCCTCAACATGTGGAAGGAAGGACGAATAAGCGGAGGGCTAAGAGCACTCCCCGACAACTTAAACGGCTCAACAAACTCTCTTAGAGAAAACTAAATTGACTTCTTAAAAAAACAGATAATAAAAACAGACCTTATCATACAATTGTCCCTTCAGATTCTGCAAATGCATGTATGCTTCTTGACGGACTCTATCTGCTGCTCTAAACTGAACATGAAGTTCGTTGAGCTTTTTGCTTTCCTCATTCCATTTCTCATCTGCTGCCAAAGCGGATGCCTGAGTTTTTGAAACCTTGACCTTGAGGCAATCGAGTTCCTTCTTTAAAATCTGTATTTGTTGAAAATTAGATCAACCATGCAAAAATCTACTCAACACTTAAGATGAGCTGCTCCGACTTCTATGCTATCAGACATGGTAAACGTGTAAGCAGCAATAAATGGAGGTCAGATATCCTACATTTCTTACTTTCATCTCGGACTATTTCAGAAAAGCAAACGAATTGGTGTTAAATGACCAGCCAAAAGGAGGAGGAAGTACGCATACCTTCAGCTTCTCCTCATTTTGGTCTCTCTGATCCAGAGCCTGCTGAACTTCATCCTGGCTACCCATGTTAGAAGAAAGCTGATCACGAAGATGCTTCAGTTGGTTGATCTGACGAATGAGATGTTTTTCTTCTTTCAAAGGCAGTGTTTCATGTTGTATCATGTGCTCCATATTGTTTATCTGGTTCAAGGCCAAGTTTTCAATCATATGAGCGCCATTAGCCCATTACAATCGGGAAAGCTAATCCTCAGACACAAAAAAGAAGAGTGCTTACCCTGACATTCATATCCTCAACAGAAATAGCATTCTTCACCCTATTAATCACATATTGGACAGAATCTATTTCCTTGCGTTTCAAATTAAGTAATCCTCTTGCACCTCTCTCTTCTGATCTGGCAGCTTCGCAACCATCACGAAGTTGCTGACGACTTCCCTGTTAGTAGGAGCATCAAATCAATCGTATAATATCGAATCATAAAAATAAACAAAGACGAGAAAAGCATTCCTCAGGGATTTCTTACCGTAATCATGTGAATATCATCTCGAATGGCATCCCTTTGGTGTGTTTTCTCATTAACTTGTAGATGGGCATGTCTGATTTGTTCTCTTAGGTTTTCATCGTCAAATCTTGGAACCTTAATCAAGAAGTTGAATGGCCTCTTCACACCCTCTACCCCCGCACTCTGTTCATTCAAAGCATCAGAACTCTTTTCTTTCAAAGCATCAGCAATATTTCCATCCGAAGCATCAACCTTTTGACACTTAAGGACGTCAAAATTATCTCCATCTCCACCATTAACTTTATCTCCATCTTCTTGGACACCCCAAGCCTCCTGGACATAGCTTGGCTCGCTTCCAGAGTTAACAACGGAGCTATCCACAACCTCAGATTGAGATATGTCCCGATCACTGCTAGGCATATCTTGTATGCTTACCGGAGGACAGGTCTCAATGTGAGATTCTGACTTCATGTTAGCACCATATCCATTTTGAAGTTCATCAATAGCATGATATTCAGAATCAAGACTATCAACTGCAATTGGCTGGATGGATGCACAATCTATCACCCCATTTGAAACTTCAGACTCGCTATTAACTTCGGCACCTCGTGAAGTTGATATATTTCCTACAGGGTTAGCAGAAAGAACACTTTCAGTTCCTGAGCTCACCTTGTTAAAACTTGTTGATATCTCGCCTTCGACAGTGTCATGCTTAAACTCAATTTCTACTTTGGCCTCTTCAGCGGGACAACAGAGATTCCCGGTCTCAAATTCTGATCTCTGGCAATCAGCAGAGTCAGGCAAGCTTTCGATGTTTGCAGAGCCATTGAATTCAGTTGTATTTTGACAGCCATGAATGAGTTCATTACAGACTTGATCTTGCATCATACCACCATATACACGAGGACTAGGGCAGCTGCCATTACTTAAATGCAAAACATGTTCGTCAGCAACTTCTGCTTCCAATGGGACGGTTTCATTGGCTAATTTTGCTATTTCGTTCACCTCTTCTGATCTACCATTAAGGCAATCATGTACCAATAGCTGTGATTCCTGATTTTCTTTTACATTCGATGTCAAATCTGCTTTCTCTTCCTCATCAAGCTTTACATCCCCGTTATCAAGATGATGAGACTGCAATTCAGCAGATTCTACCTCAGCAATCACCTCTGTCATATCAACATCAAGCGACTTGCATTTCGCAGCCTCTGAAACAATAACTTGAGACTCGTCACTCCCTTCCACCTGTGTATATAGCTCTATATAAGCACTCTCCTCGGATTTCAAAATGGTTTCATCATTGCTTGATGATTTGCATTCAGAAGGCTCTGAATCGACAATCTGTGTGTCCTCGCTCTCCCTAAAATCTGCAGTTGTTGGCGTACTTTGCTTCTCGGGTTTCTCCTCCCCATGATTGAGATCACCAAGCTCCGAAACCAACATTTGAGATTCCTCCCCTAACTCAGCGGTTGAATTTAAATTTAAATTTTCCTCATCAAGCTGAACCTCAACCCCAGGCAACTCACACTCAGCAGCCTCTGAAACCATCACTTGGGATTCTTGACTCCCTTGTAGCTCTGCAGGTAACTCTACAATAGCATGGTCCTCAGAATTCAACTTGCCTTCATTGAGCAATGAGGAGTCGCATTCAGAAGGCTCTGAAAACACAGCTTGTGCTTGTTCGCTATTTTCACTGGCAATTTGTTTCACAGGTTTGTCCTCCTCGGAAACCAGCACTTGGCATTCCACAACAGCCCCTGACTCTGCACCTGAACTTAAATTAATTTGTTCCTTAGACTCAATCTTTCCATCATTAAGCAGTGGTGTTCTGCTTCGATCAACCTCTGCCGGAAATTCCTGATTCTGTTCAAGATCACAAGCAGAATCCGGCTCAATTTCCTTGTCAAGTCTTGCATCTCCATTAATAAGCCCCTCCTCGCAAACAGATTCCACAATGTCAATTGGAAATTGGACCTGCTGCCCAACAACATCAACTCCAGCCACAGTGGGCTTTTGTTTGCCTACTGGGGGGACTACATCAGTGCCCTCACCAATGCAATTAGACTCCACACCAACGCAATTAGACTCCGCAGGTGCAACTTCGCCATTATCATGCTTCAATTTCCCAACTTGGCCCTCTACATCAATAGATTCAGAAACCACGTGCGACTTGTTGACGCCATCTGCTTCGAGATCCCTATCGATGAGATCACCATTAGCGGATTCGCTAGGGCTTACAAAGACATAAGAACCGTCAGGATCATCCTTCCCACCCACATTCTTCTTATTACAATTATTATTGTTGTTATTTATCCCATTGCAATGTCCACCGACATTGAGCAGGTGGTCCTGATGCGAACTCAACCCAGAATTCTCCTCCTCCATCGCAACCTCAGAAAGTTGGCAATGAACTTGGGGGGTTTCCGCCGTCATTATCAGAAGACTAGAAGCTATATAGATGCAAAATTCAAGGCAATTGTTACGAATAAGATCGCGAGATCAAACGGTAGAAGCCGTTCAATGCAAAAAGAAAAGAGACGAATTTCCCAAAAGAATTGACAATGCAGAAGGGGTGTGAGGGATCGGAAAGACTTACGTGTATCGAGATGCAGGAATCAATCACCCCACTTTCGGATCCAGCGAATGCTCTGAATCTCCAGATCGGATGCGAGATCAGCCCAATCAGGACCTTCTAGTCAAGATAAAGTTAACAGGATCAAAATTGATTAATAAATAATTAACGAATTAGGTCTTGCGAAGATGGAAGGAGAAGAAGTGAAGAACGATAAAGAAGAAAATGGGAATGGGGAGGGAGGGAACAAGGGACGGGAGGAAGGTCTCTCTCTCTCTCAACAGACTCGCAGGACGGAACAGCTGGCGAGGGAAAAAGGCCTTGTTGTTCGTGTCCCTCTCTACGATTTGAACTCAAATACACACCCACGACACCACCCCCCCCCCCCCATGTTTTCCCCTTTTTCCCTTTACTTTTCTACCTACCTATTTTTCAAAAATTAATTAACCAAAAATACTAGTAGTACATTGGTTTTAGGCCCACCCACCACAAACGAGGCCTATTATTTTCTTAAACCGTACTAATAAATACCACAACCCATTTAGGGAGATGCCAAAAATCTTCAGAAAATTTTATGAACTTAAATGTTAGATTTTTATAATTCTTACCATAGGGTGAGGTTGAAATAAGAATATTATTCTCGACTACCAATCCGGTCATGAATAGAAGTTTTTCAAATCAAGTGAAATGTTGTTATCCAATCCAAAAGATTTGTTTACTAGATAAGATCATGAATGTCCGTCACATATTTAAAATACCCCGTCACTTGAATTCGATCATTCATGCATATTTCAAAGAATATAATTCATGTTTATGAGATTTTCCTTCCCGAATAAGATAACAAACATTCATATAGGGTCTAATATTTTTCATTGCTTATAAACCAACTAACCGTTGCTAACACTATGTGTGTGTGTATATATATATTATTTTTTTATATTTATATTTATTTATTTATATGTGTGTGTGTGTGTGTTTTACTTTGTAGTTTTTGAAACATCCTAAACAAACTCAAACATTACTAAGGTTGCTTACATTTCGGGATTTTTGTGTAAATTATGGAAGATAATGGTGCAATACTAGGACCTCATAACTACCTGATTGTTAGATGTGAATTCATCTGCATAAAGGTCGGAGGTGCAATTGCTTTGCACATTATATCTTGATGATTCAATATTTTTCTTTATTTTTTCTTACTTTTTTTCCGGCAAACCTTTCGGCATCGTCCACTTTTCCGGAGACGATGTGTGGGGAGAGGTAAATAAATTTTATTTAGTGCGAATGTATTTTTGTCAAGGTGAAGCTAATGGATTTCAAAATACAAATAATGGACTAGAAAGATTATCATGTTCCAAGGAGATATAGATATAGGTTCAGATCCTCTCTCGTCCAAAGGTTTTAATTGATTGAGATAATCCTGAAGGATTTTGATTTTCGCTCTCCTCTTTTTATTGATGGCGCTCTCATTTTAACGTTACTTCACGTTAAAAGTAAAGCGCCATCAGTAAAAAATGGAGTGAAAAAATCAATTTCCAATCCTGAATAGTACCGTTCATTTTTTTTTTTTTGGTAAATTAATGATACTGTTCATTGGTATAATCAATGGCTTATATTTTTCAAAAACTCTTAAGGTGGGAGTTTTTGAACAAATCCGAACCATTTTATTGTAGCAAATTGATGGACTATTTTGTCCAGTCTAAACTTTTTGACTAGAGAGGATCCATTTCCTATAGATGTCCAGGCCACGTTTTATGCGACTCTCTCAATTCAAACAAACACTAGATATTATACCGCGGAATTTTTGTTTGCGGACAATTTCGATATCTGACCTCTATATGAGTATCTCTAACGAGCATGCCGGTAAGTTGTATGTTTTGATAGGTTTGTCCCGGCCCATTAACGTATTTATGATAATGTTTTCTTTCATTTTTTTAAGAACATACACATTTCCTGTATAATACCAAAAAATAATACTTGTAAGATTGAGGCTCCGTTCCAGAAATCTTCTTAAAAAATAAGCAGTTTATTTCACATTTTCAAAGTTAAAAATAAAATAAATGAAAAATAATTTTTTAATTTTTTTTGCATCGTATAAAAGATCTCATCGAGATCTTCTAAACAAGATCCATATTGCATATTTTTAGATTTCAATAAGCTCATAATTTTTGAATTTAAAATTATCTTCTTAAAAAATAAGAATTTATTTTTTATTCTGAAACGGAGCCAGAAAGCATGTGTGAGCATAGTGCTTTCCATCCTGGCATGACGGACTGTCTAACGTCATCTCTATTATTTATTAAATAGAGAAGGGCCAAACTCGGGATTAGGAAGGGAAAATGAATGAATATGCAATGTGCATCAAGAGTATGTGGATGTGGGCATAAAAATGGATGTCGGTATCCGGAGGAGAGAGAGAGAGACTTTGCGATTTGGTCCCACATCCCACGATTCCCACCCCACCCCAGTACCCCACCCCATGGCAATTGCCTTTCCTCTCCCGTTCACGCGTATGTATGAGAGCGGAATCCCAACGACATCTTGGTCCTACCCTGGGTTTGGATTTACTCGTATTTATTGCTCTACTCTATCTTCTTTTTAACTGAAAATTTGCTACTCCTTTTCCTCCTCCTTTTTCGGGTTTGAAATCTGTAATCTTCCTCAAATTCTGATAATTTGGTAGGCTCGCGGTACCCCTCCCAAACTTCAATTTTTATGTAGTACATAGATAGATACCCACAGCTTTATATCGTACACTAAACTTCAAACAAAAAATCTGTTCCATTCTAGCTAACTTTATGTATTTGATTTTTCTTTGTTCTTCTCCTATCTAAATATATGTTTCCCCATTCCAATGGATTCATAGTCATTGAATCATTTTGGAAATTATATATATAATTCAATTATGATTGTGAATTTATTGGAAGAGAGGGACATACAAATTTCAATACAAGCCCATAATTTCAACTTTAGGAAGACAAAAATATATGCAAGTAATTCTTCTTGTTACAAGCATGTTAAATTTGAGAGAACAATTTATTTATAGTTTTTAACAAATTTTGAATCAATGACTAATAAAGAAAGATATTTTTAATTTGGAGGATGACGTGCGGTCGCTTCTACGCAGCGTTATTTGTACGAGTAATCTTTTTATTGGTAATGTATGATGTATCGGGTTAGTTTGCACACACCTCGAACTAATCCCTATAACTCGATCGTCACATAGCCGTTTCATACGCTTACGTAAGGAGGTGAGGTGGTTTTAAAAATTGTTGACGAGGAGAATTAAAACTAAAACTTTAAGAATGAGCAAATTCCTAAATTCTAGGCCAAGACCACTTGGCCAATCTCTTGGAATTTGTACCCTCTATTCAAGAGAAAACACGCCAAAGACGGGATTGTTGTGTATTTCATCAATCTTTTTTCTTTCATGAATAGTTTTTGGCAATAGGTATTCTTTTGTGGATATGGCTTAATTACTGACGCAGGAATTGTTTATGAAGACTCAACCCATTTATTTATTTTAATCAAAAGATGCATCATATTCGTAAAAGGGTAAATTTAACCCAAATTTAAAGAAGATGATAAATTGACAAATTGTAGTAGTAATCCCGGGCTGGGCAAACCTGCAGCTAGCTAGAGCTAGCTGGCTGGTCCTATTTTAATAGTACTACTATAGGAGGAATGATTCTGACATTTGATAATGATTCCATAGGGACCGACGTTGGAATTCTTTCCTATGGATTAGCGACAGATTGGGACCATTTGATATATATATATATATATATATACACACACACACTATAATAATATTACCATGAATCACGTTGAACATGGAGTACAAAATTACGGACAATTATCTACAAATTTAGCAAGGAATGGCAATCATCTTATTATCGATCTAATCTAGATATATACTGGATGCTGACGATATGATGATGACTTTGCAACACAAGAGTTCCAAATCCACATGGTGAGTGAATGAGTGAGTAATGATCACTTTGATTAATGCCGATGCCGGCGCCAGTACTAGTACGTAACTGACTTATTCAAACCACCTCTTACATTTCTTTTTTCTTTTGTGAGGAAAAAAAAAAACAACCAAACAAACATTGTCCATGCTACGCGGTTACACCTAATTTATCTTATTCCAATGAGTAAGTAAGTAATGAAAGCTTAATACAGAAAGGAATCGCAAAAAAAAATTATTTTATTATTCCATTTTAACGTAGTTAGATTTTTTTGAATGGCAAAGAAATTTTATAATTTTTAAAATTGTTACAAAGATTAAAGAAAAATGGATGATAATATCACATCCCTAAATCTAAGAACAATAAATTTCTAAATATAAGAATAATCATGTACCTACCCGATATCGAAATCTGAGATTGACAATGAGTCAATCAAGAAAGCATCCATTGAAATATGAGTCAATCAAGAAAGCATCCATTGAAATAAATCCACACTTAGCTAGCGCTAGTTCATTCATTTGGTAATTGGTAGCTAGGTAATTAAACTATTTACTTCTGTTTATGAGAGATTAGACACAACAATATGTATAGTTGTTTTTATAACACAACACAGACTAACGTACGAGGATTGAACTGAGTTTCTTTCTGGGGGGTAAAGATTTTAACAGACTTATCAAGAAGAAAAAATAAAAATTGGTTAATATAGATAGATTTCCAAGCTTTTCAGCGGCCCATTCAGTTCCTAGATTTCATATTCACGTCATTTTAATGGTTGATTGTTTGCTATACTCAAAAGGATTAGTTTCGTAGGTAGCTAGCTAAGCTTGTATATATCTATCCTAGTGTTTGTCCGTGGCTATGGTACTACGCATCCCGATTGAAATTGTCCGTGCCTACGGTATTTGCTAGCTAGTGACTCAAACACTAAATCGATTCATTAGTGTGTAGTATGTGATCCTCTTCTTAGTGGCACGAAATAGAATTATCCGTGCTTATGGCACTTCCCCAACTAAACTTTTAAGCTAGCTAGCTACAAAGAATTATCAATTTGCTTATGGAATCCCAATAAATACCAGGTAAAAAGTTAAAACTAAGGTCATCCACAGTGATATAATCAAAAGCAAATTATTTTTAAAGTTAACAATATTGGGGTAAAAGATGGCTCACAATGGTATAATCAAACTTAACAATATTCTTAGAAATAATCAAATTTTGGGCTTTGGATAACCAAAATTAGCAACCTTTTTTAATAATCAAAATTTGTGGATCTCACACCACATAAGTTAACTGGTTCTGTGGGGACTTCGGTGATGGCCTCGGTGGTGTAACCGGACCACCATTAACCGAAGTCTCATACCAGGCGGGACAGTATATTCTCCTCTTTACTCGCTCGGTATCAAGTCTCCTATTGGCGCTTCGGTTATTACCGAAGTACGAGTATTCCTTTAAAGTCTCTTGAAAGGGTGCAGCATAGCAAGAGGGGACCAAGAGTGATACATGGCGGAAGGAATCATCTAGGCCAGGTCTGGCCATGTGCTTCGTAACCGTCTTATCCGGTGCGTCATCTATGACGTCATCCGAGGCGGTTACCTAAGAGTGACCTCCACGCACAAGCTTGGAGCCCAAGTTAACCTAGGTCTATAAATACAAAGGGATACTCATCTTTGAGAGGTATGCCATCTTTCCCTAACCCTAGACCTAAAAACAACTCTCCTTACATCTAACTTGATCGTCGAAGGGTCACTAGGCTATTCTAGCCTTAGTGACTTGTTGTAGGTTCAGCAGCGGAGGAACAGAGCAGCGGAAGAGAAGTACTAGTTCAGGCCAAGGTCCCTCCTCCAAAATCGAACCCCTACAATTGGCGACTCTGCTGGGGACCTAGCCACCCTTTCAACTTTCACCTCCCCCTTTCTGCTCCGTTAAAACATCCAGAATCAAACATGGTGGAGATCGACGACGCACATCACGGTGGTACCGCCCACGGGCTTGGTTCCCTCGTGGACCACATCCTGGCTTCTGGCGGAGCGGCCGCCCTTGGAAAGACCCACATATCCATCGGAGTTGGCGCCGGAGCGTCAGCTCCAGACATAGGCCCATCCTCCGAGCTCCATTCCTACATCCGCCATCTCGAGCGAAAAATTGACAACCTCACGATGGTCGTGGACCGCGACAGACACGTCCGAGACGAGTTGGCGGAGATCAAACACCTCCTCATCTCCCCATCTCACTCCTCCGGGGTGCCGCGGCGGAAGGACAAACCGTCATACCCCCCCCCCCCCACGCAGTCACGAAGCCGGTCACCTACTAGAGCACAGACCCCGCCCCTCAGTCTAGGATCGTCTTGAGTCACCAAGAGCGGCGGACACTCGAGCCCCAAAAGACGCATCGCATAGGGACCGTTCTCGTTCCCCTGTGCAACTTCGAAGGAGACCATCGGCCTTTGACAGGCTCGGTGGTACGAGCGTCTCTGCCTCCTCCACCCACTCGGTCCTCGTGGGCAAGACAGGCCGGGAATCTACCCCTAGCCTCACAAGGGCATCCAGGGGAGATGACGGCCTTGTCGAGATCCAGACTAAAGGATACCGAGAGCGCCTGAAGGGCCCTCGAGCCAGAAGTCCCATTGTCTCGCACCCCGTCGGGGCACACAGCAGGAGCCCGATCACCGAGCGCCTCGAGCCTTCCGCTCGGGATAGCTACCGACATCACCGCCAAGAGCGTTTTCCCAGGAAATCGGTTAGTATTGACCCAAAGAGAAAGGAGCATGAACGATTGGACAAACTCGTTCCCAAGAAGTGTACAGCGACCGAGCGTCCAAACGGCCCCGACCGTTCGATCCGACCTCATCGCGATGCGCGACTTGCACGACTCACGACCTCTCCCTTCACAAGAGAGATCGACTCGGTTACCCCCCCAAGGGATTCTCCCAGCCCAAGTTTGCCAAATATGACGACAAGACCGAGGCGTACACTCATCTGGTTCAGTATAAAACTGTCATGTCTCTGTTTCTTCGGAATGAACCCTCGGACAATGCCTTCCTGTGCAAAGTGTTTCCTGCAAGTTTCGGCAACCTGGGCCTCACCTGGTTCAATCAACTCCCGGCTCGGTCAATCTCCTCGTTCGATTCCCTCTGTGATGCCTTCATGGCCCGGTTCGTAACGAGCAACAAGCACGAGAAGGAGATCGACTCCCTCTTAGCCCTCCGGAAGAGGAACGACGAAACGCTTCGGCAGTACGCCGGCCGTTATTGGGAGTTGTTCAATGAAATAGAGGGTTGCGACGGCGTCATCTCTGCCCGAGGATTCAAGCTCGGTCTCACCTCCCAAGACGAGCAAGTCTACGAGGACCTCGCTCGCCATAAGCCAAACTCCATGAAGGACCTTATGACTCGAATTAAGGGCTGGTGTCAGCTCATCGAATCCAAGGCAGAGAGAGGCATTGGGAAGCCCACGAGTTCAAAGACGTTAAACACCTCGGTGTCCATACCGGCTCCCGCACTTGTCCCATCGAAGAAATAGGTCAACACAATCAAGCAGTCGCCGAGGAGGGGACCGAAGCCAAGTGACTTCAACGCCAAAAAGACCGTCTTAACTATTCCTATCTACCGAATCATCGATCAAGTAAAGGATCAGCCCTTTTTCTCCTTCCCAAATCAAAAGCTAGGAACCGAGAATGGAAAAATCAAGAATCCCATCGTCCGATGCAGTTACCACAGCGAACAAGGTCACTTCACCACCGCTTGCAAGCCCTTTAAAGCCTACTTGGAGCAGCTTGTCGCGGGAGGCCACCTCGGCAACTTCATCGATCACGAAAAGACGACGGCTCGGGCGTAAAGGACCGAAACAAATACGGAGGAAGAGGTCCAGACAATCCACGTCATACACGGTCCCTTGAACCCCGAGGCCGCTCGAGTCATCCGAGCAAAGTTGAATGAAGCCTCCTCCTCCAAGCAAGTCATGTTAGTCGGCCCCGAACCAAAGTGCCCTAGAACCGATGACGGCTCCGAATGGACGATAACGTTTACCGAGAAGGATCTCGACCACGTCCAGCTTCCCCACAACGACGCCCTCGTGGTCACGCTACGCATCAGAAATTTCAACATCCGTCGCGTCCTCGTAGACCAGGGTAGCTCGGCCGAAGTCATGTATTACTCTCTTTTCAAGGATCTGAAGATTCCCGAGACCGACCTCCGTCCCTCCGAAGTTCCCCTTATCGGCTTCAACGGAGCTCCTGTTTGGCCCATCGGTATGATCACTCTTCCTGTCCGTGCCGGCTCGGTAACTCTTGAAATGGAATTTGTGGTGGTCGACGTCCCTGGCCCTTACAACGCTATTGTCGGTCGAACCTGGCTGCATAAACTTAAAGCGATTGCCTCCACTTATCACCAAGTGGTACGTTTCATTGGCACTCACGGGCACCAGGAAGACTTGTACGGAGACCAGACCGCTGCCAAGCAGTGCTACATCAACGCCGTCCGAAGCACCAAACAGACCTCCCGGGTGAATCTCATTGAAGCCCCCGAAGCCCCAGTTTTGGAGGACGTCGGTAGATCTCCCGACGACAAAACCGTTGAAGACGTGGCCACCGTCCCAATCACCGAGGACGGCTCCCGCTTCTTCCTTGTCAGTTCCTCACTTAGTGATACTGATCGGAATGAGACGGTAGCTTTTCTCAACCGAAACATTGAAGTGTTCGCCTGGACCCCCTATGAGATGCCGGGGCTCGACCCCTCTTTCATCTGCCACGAGCTCAACATCGACAAAGCCAAACGACCGATCGTACAGAAGGCACGACGGTCCTCTCCTATTCACTCCGAGGCCGTCATTGAAGAAGTCAACCGACTCCTAAACGCTGGGGCAATCAGAGAGGTCCAGTACCCTAAGTGGTTGGCTAACACCGTCGTAGTCAAGAAGAAGAATGGCAAATGGCGTGTCTGCGTCGACTACTCCAACCTCAACGACGCTTGCCCGAAGGACTTCTTTCCTCTTCCCCGTATCGACCAGCTCGTCGACGCCACCTCCGGACACGAGCGACTCAGCTTTTTGGATGCGTACCGGGCTACCACCAGATCGCCATGAGCGAAGGCGATATCGAGAACACCGCCTTCATTACCCCCCACGGGATCTTTGGTTACCTTGTCATGCCCTTCGGTTTAAAAAATGCCGGAGCAACTTTGTGAGGCCCGATTCTAATTTTAAAAGAGAAGAAAGGAATTAATCCTATTAAAAGGGGATTTATTTTTATGTGGGCTTTGATATTATTTTACATGATAGCCGGGTGTTAATTTTGTGAAGGAGTGCACGTGAGGTGTTTGTGTGCTGGAGTGCATGCATGGTATGTGTGTTTATTTGTTGGGTTGTGGAATGGATGAGGAAGAAGGAAAAAACAAACAAGCAATGGACACTTGTCCACCAAATGGCACCTAATGGGATGACTGAGCATGTTCTCTATCTATATATACAAGGAATAAAAGAAGGAAAAAGGGGGGGCCGGGGAGAATATTGGGGGGATTATTATTTTGGTTGTGGAAAAGAAAGAGAGGAAGAGAGCAGTGGGAGGTGCTCCCGCAGTGGGGTTTGGCCAGGGTGGTGGTGGTTTCACTAATAATTATATGTATGAACAGAATGTGATTGGTTGTAGGAACGATTGGGACGGGTCGTTACAAATTTATTTTCTACAAAAGGTGCTAGAGGGAACGGGTTGTTACAATGGTATCAGAGCGATAACGATTCTGTAAACTGTCCTAAAATTAGATTTTGGGATGATGACCTATGGGTCGTAAGTGATGTTGAGTAACTAGTGTGCCTTCGCGATTTATTAATTCCGCGGAAGATTATTTGGGTAAGTTCTTAAAGAATGCTACTGAATTTCCATATCCTTAAATCATGAACATCTCATGATGCCTAAGTTGAATTCTTCTTTTCTATGCATCGGACCAAAAAAAAAGAAAAGAAAAACTTTTCTTGGATGGTTACTGGAATTCTTATAAATTAGTACTTTACACTGAAAGGTGTAAGTGAGTTCTTCGCTCAGCATGTGGTTTGTTTGCTGTGATTATGTGTTACCCATAGAACTGTTCTTGGGTTTAATTAGCTTCATTTGTTGTTAATCTGTATGTAGTTTGAATAAGTTCTCTCGTGAATTTATGATTCAATGAGTAGTATCATGAATAATTATGGATTATTAAGGCATGTGTTTATGACACCCTGTATTTGGTTAGGGTGAACTCGGTTGGTTATGTGTTCGTCCACAAAGGTTAATTATTTGCATTAGGAGAAACTTAAATTGTGTATTTGTTCTTGTAATCATGGTTGCTATGTTGAGAGAGAGAACTAGAAGTATGTTTCGGTGAATAATGGACCAGACATGTGGGAACCAAAGGCATTGAAGGTTGGAAAATAGCGTGTGTTTAAATCTATTTCACAAGAGGTGCACATGTTTCTTTACAGCATAAAAAAAAAATAGAGGTGAAATTCTCTACACCTTTAACTTTAGCCTTCAAGGGTTCTATTGTAAGATGAAATGTACATGAGTAACTAATGAGTTACTAAGGAACTGTGGAATGATTCCAGGATGGTTTGGGAGTTTGATGTGCATATGAGTTCCTGTGATGCTATAAATGTTGGCCTTAGTGGCGTGGTTTATAGCCTTAGTGGCGTGGCCTTAGTGGCGTTATGAATATTGCCTTAGTGGCGTTATGGTTATTGCCTTAGTGGCGTTATCTATGCCTTAGTGGCGTGTATTTTGGCTCGAGGTGCCGATACAATTAGATTTGCAAATGAGTAATGGCCCGAGGTGCCTATATTTGATTAATTTGTGAATGAATATGGGCCCGAGGTGCCTATATTTGTAATGCCGATATCGTCGGATTTGCAAGTGAATGAGGGTCCGAGGAGCCCAATTCGTAATTCATTACGCGGATAGATGGTTGACAGTTTGATGGCTTTCATGTGAAATTTATATTTGGCTGGCTAGTAACTAGTAAGGCCCGAGGTGCTTATGTTTAGTTGACGTGTGGGAATTTCGGCCCGAGGTGCCGCGATATTCAATTTTGGTAGTGTAAATGTTGGCATGAATGGATTGGAATTCGGTTGTGCTGTCATTAGTAGCATGTATGCAATTGAATTTTAGCTTACGTAGTGTAGCTTTTGTGAGGTGGACTTTCAACATGTGTGGCAGCCGTACGTATAGGTGAAAAAAAATATGCATGTGTATAGGTGGAAAATTATGCATGTGGCATTGGCAGCAATAAAAATTGATTGTGACGCTGAATTTATGCCTTAGTGGCCTTGCATGGCTTTGAATTCATAACTTGGTGGCGTTGCCTAATAGTGTTGTGTGGTCATGGACTCTTATTGTGTGATACACTTCAAACTGAAGGAAACCAAGAGAAAAGTGAAATAGATGACGATTGTTTATAGGAGGTGGCATTGTGTGAGTTCACAAAATTTCGTTATGGGTCAGTTGGATTGGCAAAATTGGGAGGGGCGTAATTTTGGTTTCATTGTTGTGTTTTGGGATGGATGAATGAGATTTCGGGGACGAAATTCTTTGAAGAGGGAGGTAATTGTGAGGCCCGATTCTAATTTTAAAAGAGAAGAAAGGAATTAATCCTATTAAAAGGGGATTTATTTTTATGTGGGCTTTGATATTATTTTACATGATAGCCGGGTGTTAATTTTGTGAAGGAGTGCACGTGAGGTGTTTGTGTGCTGGAGTGCATGCATGGTATGTGTGTTTATTTGTTGGGTTGTGGAATGGATGAGGAAGAAGGAAAAAACAAACAAGCAATGGACACTTGTCCACCAAATGGCACCTAATGGGATGACTGAGCATGTTCTCTATCTATATATACAAGGAATAAAAGAAGGAAAAAGGGGGGGCCGGGGAGAATATTGGGGGGATTATTATTTTGGTTGTGGAAAAGAAAGAGAGGAAGAGAGCAGTGGGAGGTGCTCCCGCAGTGGGGTTTGGCCAGGGTGGTGGTGGTTTCACTAATAATTATATGTATGAACAGAATGTGATTGGTTGTAGGAACGATTGGGACGGGTCGTTACAAATTTATTTTCTACAAAAGGTGCTAGAGGGAACGGGTTGTTACAAACTTTCCAGCGAATGATAACCAAGATGTTCGAGCGATTACTAGGCGACACTATGCTGGCGTACATTGACGACATGGTGGTTAAAAGTCTTCGCGCCAGTGATCATCTAACTCACCTCGCCAAAGTCTTTGAGATACTCAAGAACCACAAACTCCGCCTCAATGCCGAGAAATGCGTCTTCGGCGTCAGCTCCGGCAAATTTCTTGGCCACCTCATCTCCCGACGCGGTATTGAGGCCGATCCTTCCCAGATTCGAGCTATTGATCAGCTCTCGGCTCCCCACAACAAGCGCGATGTTCAGCGTCTAACCGGCATGGCTGCAGCCCTGAATCGGTTTATAAGTCGTTCTTCGGACAAATGTCAGCCATTCTTCGCACTCCTGAAAGGCAGCCGACGAAGCTTCAATTGGACGGAAGATTGTGACCGAGCCCTACAGCGACTAAAGGAGTATCTTTCCGCGGCTCCAGTCCTCGTCACTCCTCAGAACCAAAAGGACATGTTCCTCTACCTAGCTGTCTCTCCGCACGCTGTGAGCTCGGTGCTCGTCCGACAGGAGGGCCGAGAGCACCAGCCAATCTATTACTCCAGCAAAACCATGACTCTCGCCGAGACGCATTACCTCCCCCTGGAGAAGCTCATGCTCGCCCTCATCTCAGCCTCCCGAAAGCTTGCCCCATATTTCCAGTCGCATCGCGTCATCGTCCTGACCGAGTTCCCCCTCAAATCTCTTCTCCGGAAGGCCGATCTCTCCAACCGAATCTCACAATGGGCCGTCGAGCTTGCAAATTTTGAAATACACTTTCAACCTCGGACAGCAATAAAAGCTCAAGTGCTGGCCGACTTCATTGCCGAGCTTACACCGCCCAACATATCCCCTTCGGAACCCACCCCGAGCACCGAGGCAGTACTCCAGGCCAACCCTAGCACAGCATGGCAGCTTTTTCACGGAGATGTTTGGAAAATGTACGTCGATGGTGCCTCCAACAGCCGAAGCGCAGGTGCAGGCGTCGTTCTTCTCTCACCTTCCGGTGTCTTGCACGAAAGCTCGTTCTCCATCAACTTCCCAGCCTCCAACAACGAGGCCGAATATGAAGCATTGATCTCGGGACTCAAAACTGCCGAAGCCATTGGCATCGAAGAGCTCGTCGTTTACAGCGACTCGCAATTGGTGGTTAATCAACTCTCTGAAGAATATGAAGCTCGGGATGATCGCATGCGTACCTACCTCAGCGCCGCAGTCCAGCTCATTCAACGCTTTAAAGCAATCAGGGTCGAGCATATCTCAAGGGAACAAAACGCCCACGCCGACGCCCTTGCAGGGCTCGCTTCGGCATTTTCATGTACCGGACACCGTTCCATTTCCTTCAATTCTATTGACAAGCCCAGTTTTGAACTCGAAGATCTACAAAAGGAAGTACTCAACATAGAGCTTGGCCCGAGCTGGATGGATGAAATCGTCCTCTACTTGCGAGATGACACCCTTCCCATCGACAAAAAGGAGGCTCACCGACTCCGAAACAAAGCCGCTCTCTTCTGGCTCAATCCTAACGGCAAGCTTTACCGAAGATCATTTACCGGGCCATACTTATTGGTTGCGCACCCACATCAAGTTCCGGGCATCATCGAAGAGCTTCACGCCGGCGACAGCGGATGTCACTCCGGTGGACGGTCACTCGCCCATCGGGACATCACTCAGGGGTATTGGTGGCCGACAATGAAGAAGAATTCTGAAGAATTCGTCAAGCGTTGCAAGAAGTGTCAGATGTTCGCTCCTATTATCCATCAGCCGGCCCGGGACCTTAGCCCTCTCACCAGCCCCTGGCCCTTCTCCCAATGGGGCATGGATATCGTTGGAAAGCTCCCAGTCGCTCCGGGTGGATTCAAGTTCCTTTTAACCGCAACTGATTATTTCTCGAAATGGGTCAAGGCCGAGCCCCTGGTAACCATCGAAGAAACCGACGTCATCCGCTTTGTGTGGTGCAACATCATCTCACGCTTCGGTGTGCCGTTCGCCATAATTACTGACAATGGAGGGCAGTTTACAAGGCAGAAGTACCGGGCCCTTCTTGACGAATACGGTATCAAATGGGACACATCCACTCCAGCTTACCCCCAGGGCAACGGACAAGCCGAGGCTGCAAACAAGGCAATTTCATCTGGACTTAAGCGACGACTCGAGTCACGGCGAGGAAAGTGGGCCGAAGAGCTACCCAGGGTACTCTGGGGCTACCGTACGACGCCTCGGCGATCCACCGGTCGCACTCCTTTCTCCTTGGCATTCGGAATGGAGGCGGTCATCCCATTCCAAGTCCGACTCCCAACAATGAGAACAGAAAATTTTGATGAGTCGGTCAACAGCAACACCATTGCTTCGGACCTCGATTTAACCGAAGAAGAATGGGACAACGCAAGGATCAAACTCGCTTCATACCAACAGGAGGTTGCAAAGGGTTACAACCGAAGCGTGCGCCTCAGGTCGTTCAAGCCTGACGATCTTGTTTGGAAAAAGGTGGTGGAGAAGTCCAAAAAGCGAAAGCTAATGCCCAATTGGGAGGGTCCTTACCGAGTTCTCAAGCACCTCTGATCGGGTAACTACAAATTGGAGAAGCTGGATGGTTCCCCCATTGCTAAGTCATGGAATGCAAACAACTTGAAGAAGTTCTACGGATAGTGATCGGTTACCGAAGCCCGTTTGATCTTTATTACGTTGCATTTTCTTTTAAGAAAGTTTTGAAGGCAATCTGCTTATGTATTGACAATACTCCACCGAGTTTTAATGAGAAGTTCTCTTTGGCACTATTCGTACACTGATTGTTTAAATTACTTATACTTGGTCCGTTCTTGCCCGGACCATTTTATATCGACTTCAGGGATATTGTTCTCCCATAGGTGATACCCTCGGACAAAATTCCCACCAAGTCGCCCAGGCCTTTTCGGTCGTCTTGATTTCTGGTCACTCGCTCTAAGGATACTCGGCCTCTCTCTCCGAGCCCCTTATACCGACCCACCAGAAATTTCCCACTGTTCGGACTCGCTGCGTCACGAACCTATGGCAGAAGCCATACCACTTCGTGACCCCGGCCTACGTCCCTAGCAGTAATACCATCCCGCCTCTGCTTGATAAGTTCATTTCTATTAATAAGCAGGGGCGTGCAAAGTAAAAAATTCATTAAACATGTGCTTCCGATTCGGTCCCTACCGGCCCTCCTACTTGCTGGGGCTTCGGAACGAGTCATTTTTTCTTGCTTAAACATCTTTTTTATGCTAGGCAAAACGATTCGGTTAACGCTTCGGTTAAACTTGTTTCTACAAACTTTTCAAGTCCCACCGAAGCAGGGGCATCATAACCTAAGGAGCAAACCAATCAAACAAGCATTTCAAAGATAAAAACATTCAAGAAAAGATGAGCATTCATTCACAAACAATGAACAAAAAAGTTACTGCTTCAATATCAAATATTTACAAACTCTGGAACGGCAAACTCCAAATGTCCGGAGCCGTCCAGTCAAAAGTTGCAGAATCAAAAGATATGAAATCTCAAGAGAAAGAAAAAAAGAAGACTATCCTAAGAGTGAGCAAGGTTGTCAGGCTGGTCCTCGGTCGCAGGGGCATTTGGATCGGCTTGGTTCTCGGGGCCCTGGTCCTCAGACGCAGCCTCCACCACCTCCTCTTCCTCTGGTAGGATAAGCTCCTCGGTAGGTGCCTCGGGAAGGGTTCGGAGATCAGAATCTTCAGAGAGATTGAGCTTCATCACCAAGGCTTCATGACCATACCGAAGGCCGTCCAAGAAACGGTCTCGATGCAGCTCAGCCTCGATCTCCCGAACCTGCTTTTTGTACTCTACTCCGGCTGCGTCCCAACCTTCATCGTAGCCTCCCTTCCTGGCGAAGTCAACCTCTGCGGCCCGGGGTGACTCGCAGTGTGTTGGCATCCTCCTCGGCCTTGGCGGCTCTGGTCTCTGCCTCCACCCTCTCCCTGTAGCACCGTCGAAAATCCGCCAGGTAGAGCTCGCAAGTCTCCCGAGCCAGTTTCAGGTCCTCCTCCTTCCGAGCCAGCTCCCGAGCAAGCTTCTCTGTCTTTTCCTCCTGCGCTTTGCACCGGTCGTTGATAGCCAACGCCCGAGCTCCCGCCTGTAAACAAAAAAAGAGAGAAGAAATTCAACAAGTGCAAACTCAGATTGAAGAGAACGGGACTTAAACCATTAACTCACATTAAAAAGGGCCTGAGCTATCTCGACCGTGACGTCCTCGGTCAAGCCAGAAACAGCCCGGGCATCCCTCGGAAGGATGCTTCCTCGGAGCATCCCGAAGGCCATGCCGAGGTTCTTCACACTGTCGGCATGGTGGATCGGGCGGCCAGCGAAGTGACAGAATTCCGGAGCTCAGGGGAGCTCCATTGGGTTGACCCACTCGCCACCCCCCTCCCCGGCGTTCCCGGCTCCTCCGCCCTGCTCCTCCTCCTCGGGGATCACGATTGTCTCCTGGCCTTCTCCTCGGCCATCCCCTCGGTCTTCAAACCGCAGTCTCTTCTCTGGGGGCTCTTGGGGGAAGCGGGTGGTGCCCTCGAAGACCCGGCACCAGGAGTACCGGAGACTGTCCCCCTGCCCCGACCAGCCGGCCTTCGGCGCCTCAGGTTCAGTACTTCACGAGTTCTAGGGCCCACCATTTCCTCGCTCAGCTCGGTCCTCTCTGGGGTCTCACGATCAACCTCCTGGCGAATGACTCCCCGAGGCGCTGATGTGCTGCCCTCGGCTTCGTTCTCCCCGCCTGTCCTCTCCCCTCTTCCCACACCTCTTCCGGTTTTCCCTCCTCGGCCTCGTCCTCGTCCTCGGCCTGCCCGCGGGACCCCTTGTTGCCTCGGTTTCTTCTTCAGAAAGCCTGTATAAGTTGGGGTGTACCCAAGCAGCTCCGGTGCATACCGACTTGTTATGGGAATGGCATAGGCCGCTCTAATCCGGGCCCGGTCAGCTCTCTCCCGAAGCTGTTGAACGATTCCCTCGCCTGCAAGGCAAAATCAAAACAAGGAATCAACACGAAGTACGCAAGGCATAACGAAAACAAACGAAACATCTACCGAAAAGTAAATTCTACCAACCAGGAGCCCCGGTCCCAAATTGTACTCTGGTGGTGGTATCGGCATTCTCCCCGGGCCTGAACATAAAATTGCCGGTCACCGAGATGTAGATGTTCGCCCATTCCTCAGAATCGGGGAGATGATCGACAAGGAACATGTCGTACCCCGTCCTGCACGAGAGATAATATCGGTTGCTCTTTCAGTTGACTCCTATGAGGTATATGCCGAAGAGTTCCTCGACCCCAAAGGTCAAGTTGAACTGCCTTCTCAGCTCAATAATGCTTGTGATGATTCGGTAGGAGTTTACTGTAAGCTGGGAGGAGGTAAGGGAAACGGTCCGGAGAACTCGCCGGACAAATTGATGAAGGGGGAATCTAATCCCTCCCTCAGTGATAGCCATCAAGGGAAAGATCAACTCCCCTGGTCGGTGAGGAAGGACCTTGGGGTTGTTATCAGGAAGCAGCCGGACCTCTACATCCGGAGGGATGCTGTAAACCCTTTTAAACTCGGCGTAGGCAGCCGGGGTCCCATTAAAATATTGGTTCACGTAGGTACACGGCCTCATCGGCCTCCTTCGTCCCCGAACCTCCTCGGGGGCATCGGCAAATGGGCCAGGCCCGTGGCCCGAAGTACTAGGGATTTCCATCTCCCAAGAAGCGAAGGTTGTGATGGGGCGTGAAGCTCTAAGAGGGTCTGAAGGCTCGATGACGTCCAATGGGATTCGGTAAACGGCTTGGGCACGACACTCCTCAAAGATTTCCTCAAGGTCGGCAGAAGAGGAGCTACTGGTACTGTCAGAGGAGACTTCAACAACCATTCGCCCCTACCTAGCAACAGAAAAGAAGTGCAAAAACCCGTTAGCTTTATGCTCAGGGAGAAGCAACATGACCTAGCAAACAGGGACGAAATGGTAGTCGCTCCTCGGTATGTTTCTGGGGCCCTCTCCCCGAGAAGGGTCTCCGAAGCCGGTGGTTTTTTCTATGGTCTCGGGTTGAAGATTGGCCCCGGGAAGAATGTGGGCCTCGGTTTGAGTTTAGACCTCGGGAAAACTAAGAGCACAGCGCTGGAAATGCCCAACGCCGCCGTGGGACGAACAGCGGCGAGCGGCAGTACAGCCACAACGCGTGAGGAATGTGGATTGAAGGGAAGAAAAACTTCTAAAAAACGATCAAAACATGAAAACCAGCAACTGAAGATCGTCATACCTGAGTTTCGTGTCGAGATCCGCGTCCAAAACGCTCGAAATCTCGATTGAAAGCTGGAAACAGAAGGCGGCGGCGTTTCGACTTCAGAAGCGGAGGAAAAGGTGATGGTTTCACCTCTGTCTCACCTATTTATAATGGGAGAGATGGAGGGCTGCGCGGGAAACGAGGTGTCGTGCACCGAGCCGTTAGATCATCGACACGTGTTTTCATCGGACGGCTTGTATCAAGGACCCTGCACCGAGGACAGGCGCCGGATTTTCGGACCTTAGGCGTAATGATGCGTGTCACCGAAGCGACGTTTCGTACCAATCAACTGACATGGCACGTGCCGAGACAGCCTTTCTATTCTGAGACCTCGGCAACTGCTGACACGTGGCTCTCGTCTCTGACACAGCCAAGACGGGATCTACCGAGGCAAGCTTACTCTCCGGTGGTTCTCTAAGAAAAGGTCCGAGGCTTGATATTTCATACGATGGGATCAAGACCCTGAAGCAGAGGTGCAAAGCTCCAGGACCTTGAGGGGCTATTGTGGGGACTTCGGTGATGGCCTCAGTGGTGTAACCGGACCACCATTAACCGAAGTCTCATATCAGGCGGGACAGTATATTCTCCTCTTTACTCGCTCGGTATCAAGTCTCCTGTTGGCGCTTCGGTTATTACCGAAGTACGAGTATTCCTTTAAAGTCTCTTGAAAGGGTGCAGCATAGCAAGAGGGGACCAAGAGTGATACGTGGCGGAATGAATCATCTAGGCCAGGTCTGGCCATGTGCTTCGTAACCGTCTTATCCGGTGCATCATCTATGACGTCATCCGAGGCGGTTACCTAAGCGTGACCTCCACGCACAAGCTTGGAGCCCAAGTTAACCTAGGTCTATAAATACAAAGGGATACTCATCTTTGAGAGGTATGCCATCTTTCCCTAACCCTAGACCTAAAAACAACTCTCCTTACATCTAACTTGATCGTCGGAGGGTCACTAGGCTATTCTAGCCTTAGTGACTTGTTGCAGGTTCAGCGGCGGAGGAACAGAGCAGCGGAAGAGAAGTACTAGTTCAGGCCAAGGTCCCTCCTCCTAAATCGAACCCCTACAGGTTCTAAAATTTATATACACGCGTGTATCAAATGATATTTTCTTCTTATTTTTTTCACCTGCTCTATATTTCATTTTCTTCAGCCACAAACTCTTTCTTTTTCTTTCCCTCCAAAAGTGAAGCTCATATCTTTCGATCATTTACAATTCAACTCATTGTCATCGGATTAAGGTATTTCACTTTTTTTTTCGTTTTTATTTTATTCTTTTTCGTTCCTCTCCCTGTGGTTGAGTACATGAAGAACCTTGCATTCTTTTACAAATTCAAGAACACATCTGTTTTTTTTTTTTTTTTGAGTACATGATTTTTTTTTCCAAATTCATAATATAAGAGAAGGAAGTCACCAATTTTTTCTTCAAAATTAAGGGAGAAAATCGATATATTTTTGCCCAAAAAAAACGTAATGGAGGAAAGTGATCAATGGTGGAAAACATTTGTCGCCTCATTAAGTTATTTCACTTTTTTTTTTCGTTTTTATTTTATTCTTTTTTCGTTCCTCTCCCCGTGGTTGAGTACATGAAGAACCATACATTTTTTTACAAATTCAAGAACACATCTGTTTTTGTTTTTTTTAGTACATGATTTTTTTTCCAAATTCATAATATTAGGGAAGGAAGTCACCAATTTTTTTCCCAAATTTGAAGGAGAAAATAGATTTATTTTTGCCAAAAAAAAAAGTGTAATGGAGGGAAGTGATCAATGGTGAAAAACATAAGGGGAGAGAGAGTGAAATTGTAGTGTATCCCTTATTTTAATTATGGACTAGAAGCGACCATTGTAGACCTCAACATTGTTAAACTTAGCAATCTCTTAAATGGATAACCAAAAGTTGACATGGATAATCAAAAGCTGATGTGTCAACTTTTGGTTATCCATTTTTGATTATGCCACTGTGGATGGCCTAAGCAGCAACAAACATAAGCATATTTCCAATAGAGAGATGGGATTTCGTCAAATATAGGTAGAAACACCATCATATCATAGAGAAGCAAATTAGTAGTAGAAAAACACTCAATATAGAGCAGAAATGTACACCATCAGCATCAAAGATCTTCACAACACCCTGACAAATTCACTCATTTTATATATAGTGAAGTAACAAATTCAATCTCTTTAAAATTGGTTCTTGAATACAGTTAATCTGATCATAGATTCTGCCATCTTACTTTTCCATATGTAGAGAAAAAATGCAAATCGATAAGGACCCACCAGATATAATGATGCTAACAAAATATAAATTTAGTGGTCCCTCTCTAGCACCACTAAGGTGCTAAGGTAGTTTGGGACCCTCTATTGATCAAGGTTCGATTTCTTGGAGTCAAGCCACAGGAAAGTAATTCATTGTGAATACCATGGTTTTGGCGCCGTAGATGGTCTGCCTTTGTTTGGATAAAAAAGTTGGCCCGAACATCCCTGACTGTCGAACTAAAAACACAAAGGAGTAAAGCAATAACTTATTTAAAGAGAAGTTACCAAAAAACGGAAAAAAAAAAAAAAGTTGTTTAAAGGGAAAAAAATGCAAAATGGCCTTTGCTCCCTAAGCTACACTGCTCACATTTGGACCCTTTTGTTGTAGCATTCTTGCTTTGTTTTTCCTTTCTTTAAGACGGGTAGATGCAAATTTTTTTGAAAGTCAAAACCTTGCAAAAGTTGTGAATCACAGCCCCCTTTAAATGGTTAGGTCCTCCTGTAAAGAGAACATGCGAACATGCGCAATCCAGCCCAGCCCCGCACAAAGGCCCTTGTATATGCATGTCTCGTTTCAAAGTCAAAACCTTGCAATAACCCCCTTCACCGTTTACCATTCCAGAGTTCTACATTACTTTTCCAATTGATAAACAATAGAATGTCAAAATAAAATCAAAGCAGGAAAGTAAAAAAAAATATTGGCAAAATACAGAAATTGCCGATCGAGCACAGTTGAGAAAGGAGCACATCAAGCAATTTATATCCAAGTACCCATTAAAAAAAAAGGACTTACCTTGCTGTTTGATGATACTTATCAAAACCAGAGAATCGGAGATGTTAGGCAAATCAAAAAACATGAGTGGGGTTTCAAAATTTGAGTCTTAGGACTGCCTTTTGCTGAGAGAGAAAGTGAGTGGGGTTTCAAACAAGGACCGGTGTGGCGATACGGTGGCGATCCGAAGTTCCAGCATGCATGGCGATGGGAACAGAAGGAAACAGAGAAGACGAAGGTTTGGAATTTGAAATAAACGTGAAACCCCTGGAAATAAGCGTGAAAGGTGAAAGGTGAAAGGGGATGGCAGTTATGTGATTTAGGTGAAAACCAGGGGCACTTAACTGAGAAGTAGAAGGATGCACGACAACCTTTGGATCAAATGAATCTGAATCGTTCCAACAACTTGTCCCCACACCCTTTTGTTTTATAATAGAGATATAAACGGTCTTGCTATTGTCAGTCCATTGGGCTGACGATAAACACACTAGAAGGTAAGGAAAATATGTATTTCTGTTTATTTTTTACACCCTTTAATACACATTCACATACCTACTATTGTCAGCTCATTGGGCTGATTTTAAAATTTTTCATATATAAATCAAATCAAATCAAGGCTTATCTAGAACATATAGTATGTAACAAGAAACCGCCGCAATAGTAAGTTATTACTCGTAGCTAGCTAGTGTGTGATGAGAATCCGAATTGGTTACGCAAAGTGGTTTTTTGGTCTTTTTAAGTTTGTTGAAGGAAGGAAGGTGGCTTTTGGAATGCAAGTAGGAGATAATGCCATACTTTTTTATTATATACAATGAATTTGTTTGTTTGTTTGCTAGCTAGGCTCTAGCCCCGGCCCGCCTTTCACGGCCATATGAAACCCACAAGGCATCGCATGAATTTCGGATACCAATTCCCACTACAGGATCTTATCGTTTATTTCAGACAAATCTGATTCGACCAAGGTTTGCTGATCTTCAATTAATTAACTTGTTTTTTTATTGAACATTAAATGCATTGAGACCTACTAAATGAGCGGTCTCTAGATAGGTCAACTTCACCTGTAAACAACTCCATACATCAATCCCCAATCTAACTCTGTGGAGACCAATTTTTGGCTGAAATCAAAGTCCAAATCAAGAAACCCAAAGTAATCTGATCGTTGTAGCTAATTTTTTCCTCTTCCAATAAAAAATCTGGATACTTTATATACACAAACAGTGGGTTTATGGTTATGGGTTTCAGAGTTTGAGGATTGGGGTTTTGGGATTTTTCAAAAAATCCATCACCATCTTTGACACACAGAGAGAGTGAGAGTGTGAGAGAGAGATACCTGGAGAGGTGGTGGTGCCGCTAATGGAGAGGCGATACGATGCTTGCTGGTGTTGGGTCGGTGGTGGTGGTGGATCGAAGGGAAATTTTGGCTTACATGAATACATGGTGGTAGATGAGGCAGGGAAGCAATGGATCCAGCGAAATAAAGAGAGAGCCCTGAGAGCCTCGAATGGTGGTAGTTTTTGTGGTGACTCGTCGCGCCGGTCGGTGGTGCTGGAAGAGCGATCGAAGAGATAGAGAGAGTCGAGAGAGGGAGATGGAGTCTGAGGGAGACGGGGAGCGTGAGGTATGGGGCTAGGGTTTCCACAATCTACGTTTCAAATTTTGAAAATCTAATCAAAATTTCATATAGAATAGCCCTTAGATGGATTAGGTATTTACGAGCATGCCATTTTGTAGAATGGAAGGCAGAGATTTATGCAAAAAAATGGAATAAATTTTAAGCGTTGGTTGCCTTTAGATTCAAACACTTTCTTGTCATATTATATAGAATATAGATGGGAAATTTTAGTACTACTAGTTAGTTGATCTGCGCTTGTTTAGAGACATTGTCTAATCTAATGCTGGACTCTTGCCGCACACAGGCCTGGCCTCTTAAAATTAATTAGTTTCTGTCTTTCTGATTAGTCATTTGTAATGTCAGTAGTACAAGTCCATAGTCCAGACTTTTCAACGTACCCTGCATTTCAAAAATATCTCACCTGTTTGCCATAATAATCTTGTACTCCGTGACACAGACCGTCATAGCTAGGTTGGAATTTATTTATTTTTTATTTTTTAAGGAATGACAAGAAATTCATTAATATATTTACAACTTATCGTGTGCATCTAATAGAACTGATAATTTAAACCTATCGTACACCAGTGAACAAATAACGCATACAAATCAAATGAAGGTTAAGCCAATGATAATTTGATGAGACAGTTAGATGTCAAAGCAGAGCATGCAACTTGTTGATGTACAACCGTCACGGTAGTTCCATAATTGACGGGTCTTCCCATAGAGACCGACTAATGCCAACCAAGGAACTTTTTTTTGCACTTCTAGTAGAGAGTACCGCTTGCATGGAAAGTGACATCATGCAACTAGATGGCCGTGAGACCAACTACAACGCAAAATCGATAGGAATATGTTGTTGAGATGTCAAATATCGTTTGTGTGGAAACTGTCCTCACTCTTTGTTCTCCATTTCCCAAAAGAAAGACGAGAGAGAGGGCTAGCTGCAACGGGGAAGAGACAGACAAACCATAGAAAAGTCTATTCATGTGGTTGGGCAGATGGCTATATTGAAAATAGCACCCCACCCCCCACACACATGGTCCTAAATTCTACTCATGGGAGAGACGGACCACTACGAGATAACTTTTCTTAGTTGTTGCGTTTTGGAATACTATTATGGAAGAAAATACACACAAATGAGGAAAAAAAACAACAAATCAAAATTAAGTACTACTCCTATTTTTGTTATAGATCAATAAGTATTAGAAAAAGAGCAAAAAATCAAAGGAAAGAGGAATTCATGTTTTCAATGATTATTTCGTTTATCCTACCCACATCAATCACTTAGTTTGCAACATATATGTTGAATTCATCGTTGGAATGGAGTTTGTGTTCTCCTTATTTGTGTTCTTAGTTTTTTAAAAGCAAAAGGACATAGTTTCACACTTGGGTAGAATTCTTGTAAGAAAAATTCCTGCAGAGGATCCAAGCTCGCCCGAAACACCCATATGATTTACTCTCTCTTTGTTTCCGCGATAAACCAAAAATCCAAACACTCCTAATGATGACTAACCATTGACACAGCAAACATGCGAGATTTCTCATTTTTGGATCTCTCCGAAGGCCCAACCACAAGTAAAAAGACAAAGAACAACTAGTCTGGGTCAAACACGTTCATGAAGCCCATATATTTTTTCATGTAATTTGTTGAATTAGAGCCCCAATGACCGGGCTACTTTTATGGACCCACAAAATTAGAGCAATCCGTTTCTCGGCCCAGGAGAGACGGGGGGTTATTTCTCTCCCTCCCTCCCTCTCTCTCTCTCTCTAATGAAGCAAGAATGAGGCAAGAGCATCGTGTGACTCGTGTCTAAGTTTGGACAAAAATTGGCGGGGTTTTTTCTTTTTGAGAATGTAATTGGCTGGTTTATTAGTCCAATTTCCAACTTGGAGAACCCCTTAAGTTCAGCCCAATCTTTGTTGCCGTTTCCTTTTTGAATTCAGACTATCATGGTATGGGTATATGAGATGACCAAAAAGTATGTTTGAGATGACCAAAAAACCATGTTTCAGGAGAAGCGGATGTTGCTTGAGGGTTGAGACCAAAACAACACAGACCATGTTTTTTTTCTGGAACAAGTATCAGGAAGATCGTCCTAACTTCAAGTGCGTAAAAGCAGATACGTACGCACCACTAACAAGGAAATAAAACACGCACTAAAACAGTGCGGAGGTAGGGGAGGATGATCCAATCCACAACAGAAGAACCGGCATCAGCATCAACAACTATGGCAGAGAGACGACTGCACTAGCTGTAGTGATCTTTTTTATTTACCTTTCTTCAGGTTGATTACCTGAGGTTGTGGCCAAAGAACTTGACAGAAACAAAACAATTTTCTTTGGGGTGGGTGTGAGTTAAAAAGAGGATCCATCTCGTTAGTGGTGAGACAATTAAAATGACAAAGAATGAAGCATTGCTCCTGGAGTCGTGTTGGAGGTTTGGGGTGGAAAGGGCGCACCTTGGAATATTCTTCAAGTTGAAGAATATCATTTGCTCAGAAAACAATTTGAACTCTAAATGGATGGTACGTCGTAAGTGATTACAAGAAAAAAAAAAATTTAAAAAGGAAGGACAGAACTGTGTTTAAAATAAGAGACCTAAGGATTACTGCCGATTTTCAAATCGATATTGAGAATGTGATGTAGAATGAAAATATTATATTATTTTAAAAAAAGAATATAAAGTTCCACATTTTTGTTTTAGTTATTTTGTTAGGAATTTTGCAATTATAGAAATAAGTGTTCTACCTTATTTAGTTTTCAATTAAGTTTATTTAGTTTTCTTTTCATTATTTCCTAGTGTGTAGGGTTTCTCCTACCATAAAATGAGTTGTAAGCCTTAGGGCTATGTAATTTTGATGATTAATGAAATTATAAAGAGTGTTCTCTTTTATGCCAAATTCTTTAGTATTCTACGGAATCAACAAAGTGTTTGAAGCCTTTATTCTTAGGTATTCTTTGACTAAACGGGTTTAGAGAAGGATTTCGATCTCTGGGTATTCGTTACGAATCAATGGATTTCGGACTCGATTTAGTTGTTCCGTTCTTCATTAGCTTCCGCTGCATCAGAATGGTAGAAGAATTTCCCTTTGGAAGGATAATTGGTCTGGGGAGGGTTGCCCTATGTTACCATGTAACTAATACACTAGCCAACTATGTTTGGTATGCACATTCTAAAATGGTACACTTACTTTCCAAAACGGTAAATTTAGCGATCTAAAGCGGTCTCCACTTTTACGAAAAATCAACTTATTAAGGTAAAAATCTGCAGGATGAAATATTGGTCAAAGGAAACGGAAAGAATTTGGTCATCTTCCTAGGAATGTGTTTTGTACGAGCATTGTGAAAGATGTAGATGTTTGTCACTTGGAAGAGCAAGTTTTAATTTTGTTATCTATAGAAGCGTACACTTAGTGTACCGCGAAATCGAATTAGGCATGTGGCACATTTCTGTTCTCGTTCCTCGTACTAGTACAATCAGCATTCTACGTAACATAGGGCTTGAGTCTCTATTTCCTGCACTTTTCATCTGGATTACATATAAGGTGTGAAGTTGCTGGAAATTGTACAGATCACAGCAATAATTGATTACTTCAGATTAGAAAGACATCTTTTAGAGTGGGGTCAGGAAGAAATAGAGAGATTGAAATATATTATTTCACCTCTGTTATTCCAAGCTCAAGGCACGATACATCACTTTGGCAAATAGAACAACAGGTGGGGGTAGGATCAAGTCCTTGGGCATTGTGTCGAAGAACCCAACACCTCCATGGGTGCAATGCTTTGGCTAGATTGCCTTTCAGCTATGAAGCACGGGTACTTCAGAAATGTCGCCGTACCCGTACTGGGTACGGGTACGGGTACGGCGCCGGTACGGCAAAAACGTACCGGGTACGGCATGGGTACGGCAAAATTTGATCGGGTACTTTTGATAATTTTGGGTACGGCAAGGGTACGGCATGGGTACGTTTTAGCCCAAAATGATTTTTTTTTCAAAATTTCAGGGATTTTTTTGTAAATAATTATAAAATATGGGCTTATTGTGTAATTTTTTTGTCTTTTATATACACATACACGTTTACTGAGTCACTGAGAGAGGCAGCGGTCTAGGGCTCCAAATCAGAACAGAAGACGTAAGTTCTCTCTCTTTTATATACACATACACGTTTACACTGAGTCAATGTTTGTAAGTACTGTTGGTATGTAAGGAATAAGAAACTCGTCTAGCTTTGATCTAGGCACGTTGAACTTGATGTATGAACTTCGAACTTTTATCTATCTTACATTTTGTTGGTAAAATGGGTTTATATTTCATTTAAAGCAATAAAAAATAGAAAAAAATTATATATCTATTCGCCGTACCCCCGCCGTACCCGTACCCTACTTTTTTGGGGTTTTGCCGTTTCCCGTACCCGTACGCGTACCCGTACCCGTACCGCGTACCGGTACCCGTGCTCCATAGGGCTTTCAGGGAAGAATTAAGTCTGCAGAGGTTTTCCAAAGATGGGGTATTCTTGCTTATCATTCTAATGTACTGTCTCATTTCTGGAGAGTTGCACTTGAAAGCTCTCTTACAAACTCGTCCCCGGTTTTGGAGAATGTGGTCAGTCTTTTTTTGTTTTTTTGCATTGGTAAGGTGTTCAATGGGTAACTCCATCTTCAATTACCTAGTTTCAGTGGTGATAAGCTATAATTTTCAAAAGATGAAGAAACTACAATGCAAGGCTCTACCTTGGGCAATTTTATGGTCTGTCTAGAGTTGAGAAATGAGTGTATCTTTCAAGGAATGACAACCTAATTGGGAAGAACTTTTAGATCTTACTTAATTTAGAGTACTTTCGGGTGAAATTGAAGGTTCAGAATAATGACCATTCTGCGAATGGTCTGGTTTATCAGTTCCGAAGTTTTCTTCAAGCAATTGACAGATAGGGTTGTCATAAATTTTCCTCATTTAAGGGTGCTTTGGTGCTGCTGTTTTTGTTTCTGAAAGATGTTTACTGGGGTTAAGGTGGCATATGATAGGCTTGGGAGGTAGGTGTCAACCTTATTGGGATGTGCCTCTTCTAGAGATGATGTCATTTTGTCCCCAACTCTGGTGCTAGCTTTGTGTTTCTATTTCCGAGAGGATTTGGACAATTAGGTTTGATTTGGTGGCTTTCTACTCTTGCGTTGCCAGTGATTGTTGCTGGTTTTTGTTGTTTGGAGCTTGCTTTGCTGCTAGTTTCGCTGATTGGTGGCGGCAATTCCCTGCAGTTTTGCTTCTGTCATGTACCTGTATTAGTTTGCATTCTTCTTCTCTTGTTCTTCCCTTCACATGGTTCGTGTTGGTAGTATTGTGTCCTAAGCCCTTAGGATTGATAGTATATGTTTCTTGCTGATCAAAAAATAAAAAATAAAAATCCACTAGTAGCATTTCTAATTTGGAATAGCGGCAACTAAACTAGCATATGGGACCATATATCTTCAGCGAGTCATGATAGTAATTGTATGTTTCCAAACTAATACCAACAATCAATAAAATTTTAGTCCAATTCTCTTCAAAAGGAAAGCACCAAAAACTCACTCCCAAAATATTACGACTAAAGTACTCCATTAAACAGTACACACAAGCAAAATCACAGCTGGATAGATGGAAGAGACTCAAGTCCATACCTCGACTATTTGCTCGTATTCATTAGACTATAGAAATTATCACATTTTTTTGTGCAAATTTCATGTAGGAAATCCAGCTTTGCTTGTACTTCCACTGTGCAATCCATACTCACAAACCACCACGGATCCTCTCGATCATCCTTACGAATTTCACGTACAGTACAGAGAACAATCAAAACACAGACCACATTTGTTTCTAAGGAGCCAACCCTTGGAATATCATAACGTCAACTGCTTATATAAAGACATATCACAAACAAACCAGCAAAGCGACAAACAACGAGGGTGGATAGCACACACGGGGGGTGGGGACTGGGGAGGGGGGTTAAGCGTCATAGATGCGGCACTCGTCGGTTTCGGGGTTATCTTGACAGAAGGATTCGAGGGGATCTTGTTTCTGAAGAAGCTTGAGACGGAGATCGGCCTTGGCCTGGCTTACCTCTTCCACCTCGTCCCACGCAACCTTGCACTCATCGGATCTCTCATCTCCCAAGCAAACCTCAATCGCCTCCTTCACCTTCTCCTCTATCATCTCCGTCAGCTGTTTCTCCCTCTTCTGCGTCCCTTCGTACTTCGCCACCCCTCCCCCTCCTTCCCCTCCCCCTGTTGCCAATTTTGCTATCACCACCACCTTCCCCCTATTTCTGCCAGTAATATTTCCCACGCCAATCAAACCAGTTCGTTTCTCCCTGATTACACCATCGCCGGATCGAAGGCACCCGTGGGGGAACTGAGTCATCGGGAATTTACTTACTAGAGCAATAGTGCTCCCCATAGAAGCTACAACGAAAGACGCCATAGATCACTACGACTACGACTTCACTTTCCTAAACACCGAAATAACTAGTAGTACTACCTACTACGATAAAAGTTGGCCGGGGACGGTATTCACGACCCTTTATTTTTTCTAATAGTCCATTTTTTTCGTTTATTCTATATAACTCATTAATTTTCGTTTATTTATTCCATATAATCCATTAAAATTTTCAAATCTTCCTATTATACCCCTCTTCTCCCAAAACACCAAATCTCCATAGCCACCACCACCAAAGCTACGAACATCGCCTTACCACCGCTACTCGCTCCCCTCGTCTCTTCAAGGTTACTCTCTCTCTTTCTCTCTCTCTCTCTCAAAACGAAACCCACTTAGGAGCCGATCGAGCATTGTGTTTTTTTCAACGCAGAATTTTTAATTTTTTGAACTAGATTTTCGGCATTTCAGGTTCGAAAAAATGTAATGTTTTCGATATTTGAATAACGTAAGATTTAAATAATTTCGACAGTTAGTTATTGAAATGTTTATATATTTTCGGCAGTCAATTACCGAAATGTATATATATAGAGGACTTTTCTAATCTTCAGTAATATAATATTGTCAAATAAATTTTTGATAACCTAATACTGAAGTATATACCAGAATTCGACAGTTAATTACCAAATTATATATGTATTTTCAACAGTTAGTTACCAAAATTATTTTCAAAATGGTTGCAGTGTGGTAATTCAATGGCGATTGTACTGAGAGAGAGAGATAGAGAGTGGTGGTGGTGCGACGGTGTTCTTGATCGAGTGGTGGCGGCTATGGAGATGGAGGAGGTGTGAACAGACTGAGGGAAGAGAGGAAGAAGATGATGATGGGTTGTGTCTAAAAAGTTAGAAGGGCAAGTAGGACATTTGCATTAGGGGCTCATGTTGTAATTATTTGAAAATTTTTAATGGGCTAATGGAGAGAATAAGGGGTTGCGAATAGTCGGCCCCTAAAAGTTTTTCGATTTGAAAAAGAAAGGGATGGAGAAAGTTAACTTCATTTTTTGCCCATACACTATGTAAAACACCCACTTCGTCATCCCACTATGCGATTTTAAACCTATGGCCATGTTTGTTTTGGGATTTTAGATTCGGATTTTGGGTAATAAGTGGAGATAAATAGATAGAGAAATGAGAGTAATGATTGAGAGAAAATTTATTGAAGACCGTGTGTAAAGGGAGAGCCCAAAATCCACAATCCTAAAACGAACAAGATCGTCTGATAGCGACTAGCAATTACGTAATCACAATAGCAGAAGCATACGGTTGAATCCAATATCCAAATACAACAGTTGAAAAATTCAGCCAACTTGTTGTAGAAGGGAAGATTGTGGCAATTGAGTCCATTCCGCCTTATTAAATTTTCAAGTACGAAGGTGAGTTTGGGAAAAAATTGAAAAAACCCAATTGGAATCGGATTGGGTTAGGACTTATATTATCCCGCCCCGCACCCGCACCCGAGTTATATATCTATATAAGCTTATATTTTTAAGGTAAACTTCACTGACCTCCCCAGAGGTTTATGACAAATGCAGAAACCTCCCTTGAAATTTTTGAAATGCCACTGACCTCTCTTCCTTTTGTCGACAATATCAATATTCCCCCATCTCGTTAACTTACCCTAGATGCCGTTAACCCCTGCGTTTAAAAGACCCAGATAACCTCTTAAAAAAAGCATAAATAATTGAACAAATCACTTACTTTTTATACTACTATCATACCTTACAATTCATATAACTAAATACAACAAATCTGATTTTTTTTGTCATAATAATTACTCACTCCATCCGTATTTAATAGTCTCTCGTTCAATTCTAACAGGATAAAAAATAAGTTAGATCTTTAAATTGGTAATGAATTTTATATCCAATATGAATCTTGTTTGATAGATCTCAATTAGTTCTATAAAACAATATTTTCAAAATTACATAAAATATTATAAATTACAAGATATAATCGATTGAAAAATGACACGAACTCCCAAAAAGGACTATTAACTCCGGACGGAGGGAGTAAATGCCAAATTAATGACCACACAATAACATATATGGATTTTTACCATCAGTGACACTTTTATTTTGTAATTCACACACCTACACGGGAACATGATCATTGTAATACCCATTTTGGATATTTAGTATTTTCAACTCATATTTTAATTGAATTATGGGTTTACAGGGTTAAATTGCATATATTGGAATTGTGAGGACCTTGTGTGTGGTTATGTGTGCTCTTGTGTAATTGAGCGGTTGTAGTTTTGGTGAAATAGTGTGGCTACACCATATTAACTCTTAGCATCTATTATTAGTTGAAAGAAGATATTTTCTTCTCCTTATTCCCTTAAGCGTGAGAGAAAGAGACAACAAGAAGATAAGAAGAAAAAGAAGAAAAGCAGGGTTGATCTTGTTACGCTTACTTTGAAGCTCTAACTTGGTAATTCATAGTTTTTGTGTTTGAATTCATGTTTCTCTTGTTATATCTCATATTCTAGTTGTTGAATTCCTAGTCTTTGGTAGTTGAATCCAAGATAAGGGTAGGTTTTGGGTTAAAGGTGAGAACTCAAGAACTTGATCCTATGAAATTGGTGAATTAAAACATGTTTTGATGTAAGAATCATGTGTTCTTAGAGTAATTCTTGAATATCCCTAAGTTTTGGTATGTTTTGAAGTGAGTTAGAGGTGTATTGATGGGTTTTGGAGGTTGGAGTTGTAGGGTGTTCAAGTTGAATTTTCGCTGAAAACCCAGGTGGTACCAGTATCAAGTTCGGGGTGGTACTAATACCCAAATCTCTGGATTTTGGTTCGCTCAGTTGGTATCGGTACTAAGTTTTTGGTGGTACCGGTACCAGCCAGACAGGTGAACTTCAGACAAACATAACTTTTTCATCCGGACTCCGTTCTGGGCAAATTTTATATTGAAATTGATGTACTGAAAACGTACTTTTTAATGGTAGTGGTTTATTGACCTAATTCTAATCTTAAAAGAAGTTATGGTCAGAATACGGTGTAATAGTTATTGGATTCTTTACCGGTTTTGGGGTTATGTTTTGATTAAGCGCTGTGCTTGCTTGGGGACAATTAGAGGTCTTTGAGATGACATGTTTAAGTTTGTTGAACATCGTTTAATACCATGTTAGCTCTATAACTTGATATCAAATGGTTGTAAAATGGATTAGGGGATGTTTAGTGGCCTTGTTAACCTTTGGGTATGTGTTAACATCGTAAAAGTGTAATGGGGTGTTATCGTATATTTACTTAAACATTCCAATGGATTCATATGCTGATATGGTTAGCTTGTGGCTAGGTAATAAGCCGGTTAAATGGGATGTGCCGAAACCGTAAGTTTGGTGTACCTCGGTTGATACAAAGGTGAGTGCGTTTGATATGGTTCCCTTTGATATAATATTGCTGTGGTGGTGAGTGTATATCTTGCTAATCGTAGTTAGCTTCCGATATGGTTATCTTTAATAAGATATTGCCGTAGTGGTGAGTGTATATCATGCCATTATTGTTTAGCTTTTGATATGTTGAGAATGCTTGTGTGTGAGACACACCATGTCGTACGCCATATCGCTCATTTAACGATGGTTGGGAGCATGGTGTGTGGGACATGAGATTCGGTTGTGATATGCGTGTTTGATGAATATGCATGCTGATGGGAGTTGATTGAACCGCCGAAGGTTAGCGTGTGAGGCATACCATGTCGTATGTCATGCCGACTAATTGTCGATGGATGAGAGCATGGTATGTGGGACACCTGTTCTTGGGTACATGGAATGTGGCAGATGTGCCACTACATGTGATATGATTATGTTCATGTTGTTGTGCATTCGAGTATTTCAGTTACGTTGGTGAGTTCACATTCTTGTTGGTGTTTCTTCGGGTATTGTGGTATTATGTTGAGCATTTCTATATCTCACACACTTTGGCTTTCTTTTTTGGTTTGTCAGGTGGCAGGTTGCTTAGAGTAGGTCCACTACTGGTCATTGTGTTAAGGAGTTTTGGGCTAGCGTTGGATGATGAGGATGAGCGAGCTGGTTTGTAAATAATGAATTTAGAAGTTGATTTTGTATATTTTATGTATGTTGTAGCCAAGGGACTTTGAACGTTTAAGTTATATGAGTTTCATATAAATTGTTCGGTTGTTGAGGTTCTGTAATAGTGAGATATGATTCGCTTAGGTTATGCGAGGTTGTGGATGGTTAGTCGATATGTTGACACTTTTAAGTTTTAAGGTGATAAGTCTTCTGCTGAGTATTTATTCTATTTGTTATGGAGTATGGTTTGGTCTTGTGTGGAATGCCACGTGACCGTGCTGACTCGGGCTCACCTTGGGTGCCGTTTGCAAAGCGGGGCATGACAATCAAAGTGGTGTTTGAGATTTTATTGAAAAATTCTCACTTTTAATTATTATTTTTGTACAAAACTATAAAGCTACTTTAAGAAAAAGTTCTTTTCCTAATTCAGTCTAAACATAGCCATATAAGAATCCACATTCTAGAAAAAAATTATCTTCGTATCACATTTGAAATTTTCTCTTGTTAGGTTACGAGAAAGTGGTCAGAGAATAAAACAAGCTTACCCCTTTTCGTTTTTACTTTCAATTGACTTCATGATGGTTGAAAGCGTGGAAAAAAAGAAAGAACAGATAGTTGTACCTGAGAGTAAACCAAAATAAGATGGCCTAAGAAATGGAAAGTAAATAAACGTGTGCGTAAATATAAAATTCACGAGTTCGGATGATAATGTAATCTTTATTAAATAGAAAGCAATTTATTGTGATTGTCTCTCTATGAAGTGAGATAAAAAAAAATATGTCGAAAAAACTTGCCTAAACTGATGACAAATTTTTTTTTTTTTGCATTGACATTTTAATGTTGGGCCATCTTTAAATGAAGCAAACAAAATATATAGGAACATGAAAGTTGACTTAAGGGTTGTGGAAGGACAAGGATGAGCGTTTAATTCTAACACGTGACCAAAAAAAAAAAGAGAGTTGAAAAATGAATTGTACAAATACGGGAGATCTTTTTTGTTTGTCACATTGTCATTAAAAATTGATGAGATTGTGTGAGAAATTATATAAGTAATTAATGTTATTGATTTACCAAATCCCTCAATTGAAACAAGACTGGTAGAAACATTTAACAAAGGGTGGAACGGACATTTCAGGGGGGCACACGAGTGTTTGTCCAGTCCAGATGTTATAATTGTGTATATGAGCCAAACCCGTTCTTTGAAGTTGAAACCGCAGAACCAGAGGCAGCTCGTGGGTTGGGTTATCTCAAATCAATCTCTCTCTCTCTCTCTCTCTCTCTCTCTCCGACTCGACTCTCTGCCCTGCCGTTTTCTGGCGAGGCGTTACCAGCGTGTAGACTCGACGGGCTCCCCCCACCCTCCCTTTCTCTGCTTCCGGCACATCTTATCACCCCCACAACCTCTGCTTTCCTTACGGGTAACGTTATTTTCTATGTCCATTGCGTATCTAATAATTCTCCTATATATGCATATGCGTACATGTCGTGTATGGATACATACATATTTTGCCAACCCTAAACTCCGAAACTGAAACCCTAGTGGAGTCTCTCTTTTCAAGTATTTTTTTCTCTTCGTTTTTCGTTGAAGCTCTAGGAGCTGTAGACAGGCAAGATTCAATTAACAATGCGCGTATCTGTTTGAACTTTTTTTGTTTCTTTTCTGACCTTATAACTCTCGGTGTATCTTTTCAACTGGGAAAATCAGGGAACGAAGATGGTTATATGACTAAAAATTCGTCTTTCTTGTTGGTTTTTCCTTGCGGATTTGGCACATTAGTGCCGTATTTTTATTGTTTGAGCTAACTTGTTCGCATATCGTTTCTTTATGGGAAAATATGAGTTTTTCTCTTCAGAATTTATATTTTCCTAAAAATATTGTAGGTCATAAGCGGAGAATCAGACCCATCTACAGTGCATGTTTTTTTTCTCTCTCTCTCTCTCTCTCTCAAAATTTGTTGATGCCTTCTTCCCTGTAAATTTAATTTGTACATGAACCTTATTCCGAGGCATTTTTTGAATTCTACAAAATATTATGGTTGCTTGTGGACTCTAGAATTGACACAACCAAATTGTAGATGGAGGAATCGGCTGTTGATGGACAGCATCCGGAGAGCGATTTTGTTGATGCAAAAGTTGAACACCAAGGAGAGGAAGACTCTCCTGCTGCGGGAGTCCCAGAGGACCAAGAACCCAGTGAAACGAGGCTGAAGAACCAAAAACCTACCGAATTAGAGCCCGAAGTCGAAAACTCCAGTGAAAATGGTGTGGAGGGTCAAAACCTTAGCGATGACGAGCAAGTGTTTGTGAAGGAAGCTCAACAAACTGAGGAGGAAGCATTGGTAAACGTGCAAGCTGAACCTGACCATGCAACAGATGCTGCAACTTCTGTTGCTCAAGTTGAGGATGCAGGTCTTGATGAGGTGCCAGAAAATGAAAGCGAGGGCGGTGATACTCATCCTGGACATCAACATGAACCTGTTACACCAAATTCTCTTGTGAGATATTCGAATGCAAATGCTGAAGATGACAGTAAGGGAACGCCCAAGAATTGGCTGAATGAATCAATGGTACACCCTGACAAATCGCCAATTGAAGTAAAAGGGCAGATAGTGGTCCATAATATTCCATAGGTCTCTACGTATTATTTCTTGTTTGGATTGCAGATCGCAGATGATGATGAATCTGGGACACCAGAAGACCAAGCAGCATTCATGAAGGAGCTGGAAAGTTTCTGTAGGGAAATGGCCTTGGACTTTAAACCTCCTAAGTTTTATGGGCAGCCACTAAACTTGCTCAAGTAATTTTACTATGGCTTTGAGTGTGTATATAAGAGATATGTAGGTTTTTGGTTAACCTAACCTAATGTATTCTTGTCACTGGTATTAGGTTATGGAGAGCTGTCATCAGGTTGGGCGGCTATGATCGGGTATGACCATGCCTTGTTAATTTCTTGTTGTTTTAATATTTCCCTGATGACTTAATCATTATTGTTCACTATTTTCGGAAGCCTTTTGTTGTATGTTTTAGGTTTGTAGTCGTTGAGTAAAATGCCCAAACGTGGTTAGCTGCTCTCTCTGCCCATAGTAGCATAGAATAGTAAGGAATCTTTCAATACTCAAAGAGGATCAAATATGGAGTTTGTAATTAGTACCTGAGATGGAAACTGTGAGTTATTGTAAATATAACCTCGTAAGTTTCAACCCATGGGTCGACTTGAATCTTTCTTGATCAAGTAGTCTTGAATGTTCAACACAAATGACTGGACAATTTTTGAATAATACTTTTGCTTTCTCCTTGTGTTATGTACTTGTTAGTTCTTGAACGTTATGTGCCCAAGGAAATTAAGTGTATAGCTTTTATTTTTTGATAGGCAAAAAAATTTTATTCAGAAATCTTGACAAAGGGTACATCAAGATGGGGGAAGGGGAATCCGACCAAGGGTTGGATTGAAAGAGAACAAAAACTGTTTGGACAAACCCCAAACACTCCCAAACCCCAAAGAATACAACCCTAAATCAACACATGGGCCTGACCAAAAAGGCTCAGGCCAAAATGAGCTAAGCCTGCTAAAAACCACAGCCTAAACCCTAACACAGAAAAACACACCACCGCCACTGCGAAACCAGAGTCAGCACCACCGCCATCACTAGAAACCCACAACCACCACCTGACCCGCCACAACCCCCCCTCCACCACTCAAACCGACACTGCAAACACAAACACAAACAAAAACACCAGCCACCACACCAGTAGACGACGACGAGAGAGGGTGATCTGAAACGACGCGAACCTGCAAGATGCCGGACTCCTTTGATGGCTGCCAAGACGCCGCCACTTCGGATGTCCAGATCTTTACAGCCACAACCCCAACACCAGCTGCATGGTCATGCAAAGCTGTTAGGCCAGAGACCGAGATCGCCCAAGAGCAGATCCGGTTGGAAACCATGCTGCCATAACTCCGCCTGACGCCGCCACCAACACCTAGCCTTTAGGACAACCGGCTACCCCCAGATGTGGTTGCCGGTAGGTGAACAACGACCCTGGGAAGAAACTGCAAGAAAGAGAGCGGGGAGTGAATCTGTTTAGGGAAAGGGGAAAGAGAGGAACGCCCAGGGGGGAGGAGGGAGGGGAGGCGTCTCCTGATTTGAAATGAGAGAGAGAGAGAGAGAGAGAGAGAGAGAGAGAGAGAGAGAGAGAGAGAGAGAGAGAGAGAGAGAGAGAGGTTAATCATTTTTGTTTCCTCATGAGACATGTGATAATAATCTTGAAATGAGGTTAATAGGTTAATCCTTTTCAAAAATTTTGACTGAAATGAGGTTAATCATTGAAATGTCAGAAGTCACAAATACACAAGAGATATAGAGATAGGGGGAAAAGGAGGGGAGAGAGGTAGGATGGAGTATTGGTGCAGGATGTTGATGTAGTTGTGTTGCAGTGCTTCGATTTCCAATACTCTTGCAAACATGTAGATGCAAGCTTTTGTAGTTCAATTAAGTATAAGGGCATAGCTAAGAAGCGTAAGATGTCCAGGACCCAGTGAGAAAAAATATTGAGAAGTCGCCATTTTCTGTGAAGTTATCCGTAACCTCAGAGGCTTCTGTAGAGGAAATTTTAGAGGTATGGACTTCTTGCAGGTAGAATTGCGAATCGTATTTGCTTCGGTTTGCTAGACACTTATTTCCTTTTGAAGGGGGCTTAAGAAGCTCCCTTGATCACTATGTTAATATTGTTAAAACTGCTTTGTAAAAGACTAAAAGTCATCAAACAAAAGTTGCCCAATACGTTAAGCACTTAAGTTCTCTTATTACCCCATCCCCTGGGTTTTCCAACCGAGCTTCTCTATGATGTGCCTGGCCCTTCAAGGCTAGCGGTACTTGAGGATAGGCCTTAGTCCAGGCCTTTAGGCCATAGAGGCTGATGGGACAGCTAATGAAAGCCTCTAGCCCGAGCTCAATTGATTGAGCTTGCTTCTCTCTTCTTGTTCTTAGCGCCATGTTCCGGCATGTCTCTCTGTCCCTGTTCAGAATAGGGTTTTGCCTCTTCATTCTCCACGATTATCTCTTGCGTTCGTTCAGTGTTTGTTCCTAATTATCGACTTTCCTATTATATTGCCTCTGCCCTGAGCATTCTCCGACGTTGCTCCTCCGACAACCTATTGTTTATTTTCATCCAACCCTCTTGTACCAGCCCCCTGTTCTTGTTTCCTTTTGTTTATTTTGTCTTCGTGGCTTTTCTGCCTTTCTGGTATTGGAGCTTGTTTTGCTCATTCAGGGTTAGTCTTGCAGTCATTCCGTACCAATGTTCTAAATGGCGCTAGTAGGGCGGAGACCCACCTCCAAGCGCCAAGCCGTCTAGGCGCCGCCAAGCAATTCGGTTTTTTTTTTTTTAACAAACCATTATCCAATCAAACTATATTCTATGTATCCATAATACAAGTTCAAAGTTCTACATAACCATAATGCAAAGTTTAATGTACAAACCCAAATGAAATTAAGTAGTAGCAACTAGCAAATAAGTTGAATAAGACAATAAGTAGAAATAAACGAGATCGGAGATCCCTAATGCCAAGTTAAAAGTTCATCTCTTTTCTTTAACTCTTCTCCTCCATACCCTTCCAAAACTTGATCTACATTAGTTTAATACTATACATTTTAGGCCGCCAAAGGCCTCCAAAGACGTCGATGATGCCGCCAAGCCCCTCCAAGGCCCACCAAGACCGCCGCCAAGACCGCCAAGGCCGCCTAGGCGGCCGCCAAACACCGCCAAACCTCCCTGGGCGCCAAATCGCCGAGACCGCCATGGCCGCCTAGGCGGCCGCCAAACACCGCCAAACCTCCCTGGGCGCCAAATCAAACGCCAAGGGGTATTGGCGTGGCGGCAGGGTACCTCCAAGCGCCTAGGCAGCCTCGGCGGCCGCCATTTAGAACACTGTTCCGTACTGTGTTTTCCAGCCTCCATCACTGCCATACCACGATAAAAAACCTAGACAACGTATACCCACATGTGGCGGCGAATGTAGCAGGTTAAATCAGCTAAGACTGGAACCGTGCCTTGGTGAACTATATGGAACTCCTCACTGCTAAGAGGCTTGTGAAGGAATCCAATAAGGGTATGATACGTCCTCTCATATGTACTATAAGGCTGCCCGACCGGGTTTCAGTTTGATATGCCCTCCTAGAATGTCTGAAATTGTACAAACTAGGGTGTAGGGTATTTGGGAATGCATGCCTTTGAGGGAGGTTAAGTATCCTAATTATACGCACTTTGTGCCTTGGCATCCAAGCTTTGCTAACTCACATGCAGGTAACCACCCTGCGTGACCTCCCCCCCCAAATCCTGAATTTTCACATGGAAGATCCCATTCTATTAGCGAAGGATATGTAATGTCCCTCCCACTCGTCAAGCTTATCTCTCAGTCTCAGCTAACTGGCTCCTATGTCTCCAGCCTCACCACGTGACGTTTATCGTTATTGGCTTTTCGCATTAACCCGATGGGCGGAGGCCTAATGCGGCCTGAGCCACTGATACGTACCTTTTCCAGGCCAGTTCTACTGCTCAACCCATTCTTGAACTGATCTATTTGTCCCAATCCATTTATCCTGCTTATTCCCCCATCTATTGCTTATCAAGGCATGGGTCTCTAGTGACTTACCCAACTAACCAAGGGTAGTGGTGGACCTTAGGACAGACCTTAGTCCAATCCCCTGGCCCACTAATGCCAATGGTGAATTTATCGCATTTCATTAAGTATTTAAGCGATCTGCGTCCCTTTTTTTACTGTGTACTTGTTTTAGTAGGTATACAACTATATCTTTCATATTGCTTCTCAGAAATAAGTTTTTGTTAAGATGTACAAGTACAATGCATGGTATTGTTCTTTTTTGTGATAGTATGGTCCTCCTAGTTGGTGACAAGTGGGGAGAAACCTTGTCGCTGCACACTTCAGACTGGAGTTTCAGAAAAACAGAACCTCCCATAGTCTGTAATTTTTTTTTGTAGCAGAATACAAATGTTTCTTTCCTCCCCACATTGATAGAAGTAAATAAACGGGAATAAATTCTAACTCCCACATGATGAAATGTAAAAACCCCATATCTTTAATTTAATAACTTGATTGTCAAAATTTGCAGTAATCTCTTATTGGTAGGTAGATTTGCTTTATAGTCTTCCATGTGCTTGTTACGATGGACATTGACCAATGGTCAACCCTTAATTATCTACTGGTTTGTACTATTGTGGATATGAGTTCACCTACTTACTATTGGTTACTCCAGGAATTTTTTTCCCATGAAGGCTTGTATTTTAAGATGTTTGTTAATACAGTGAATTTAACTCCCTCACTTCTACCATGGGTATTTGCAGGTAACTGGATCGAAGTTATGGCGGCAAGTGGGAGAATCATTCCACCCCCCAAAGTAAGGATGGGGATGTTTTGTTTGTAGCTCCATGGATTTTTTATTTTGCAAACTTCCTAGTTTACCCCTTTGTCCTGACTCCTGTCCTTATCTGTCATTGTGCTTGCACTGTATGGTTAATGAGCTCAGCTAAATTGTGACTTACTCAAAATGCAGCACTATGCATAAAACTACAATTATATCCCTCCATAGATGTTATTTTCTATGTTGAGTTCATTTTTGTAGTGACTGATTCCGAATTACTTTTTCGCCAACTATTTTCTCTTTAAGTTGGTTTCTTTGATTGGATTAACTTTCTGTCTCAGGACCTGCACAACAGTCTCTTGGACGTTCCGCATCTTCTATGAAAAGGTGATAATTGTGTTACTAATCCACTGTCTGCTCAGAAATCAGAATATATCCATTTTTGGTACTCCCTCCGTCCCATATTGGATGGCAATTTTGGGGAAACTCAAAATTTATCCAGACACAATGATTACACCCTTCTAATAAAACTTTCCAAAAATACCCTTTCATTTTGAAAACAACTTATTCCCACAGTTGGCAACCAAACTGATACTCCAATTAGAAACCCACACACGGAATCCGAGTAATTTGAATAGTTAGATACACGGGCAAAAAGGGAAGATCAAGTGTTTTCATGCTTTTACTTTTCAAAATGGACATCCATTTGGGACGGCAAAAAGCGTCAAAAATGACATCCATTTTGGGACGGAGGGAGTACATTTTTTCAAACGTAGGCACCAAATAGGGTTAGGTTGTTGGTCCCCTAGCCTATTGGCCCAATTCCTAGTGAAGTCTAATGCCAAAACTGCTATAAAATTTATTCAATATTTATTAAATCCTTGCTCATGGTTCTTTCTCAAATCACGATTCTTCTGGGTACGTTGCTTCTTATGTGTTTCAAAGTAAATATTTTTGTTTCTTTGTGCCATAGTTACTTCTGTTGAAAATTTAGACAGCATAGACTTGAATGGGATTCCGATTGGAGTTCCTCTATTATCCATTTACGTTGTTTCCCTTGCCAAGTGCCAACTGAACAACACTTGGCTAAGGTTTATCGTAATACCCAAATGGCTACTTTACTCTTTTGACAAAAAAGTTGTAAATAGTATAACTTTAGCAGTAAATATAACGCATTCATGCAGGTGACGTATGTAAGTTTTTGGTTCCGCATATTTTCTAGAGTAGCCTAAACGGCTACTCTCTCAGTAATTGCTCTGTTTGTGATGGCTGTTTTTGTTATATGAGAGGCTACTTAGGTGCTTGTGATAATCTGGCGATGACTCTTGCGCCGCGTATTTTCTGTTTTTTCAGGCACTTTTGGAATATGAAAGGAATAAGAAGCAGAGTGGTGAGCTCCAACTTGCCGTTGAAGCCCTCCCTGAGCCCTTAAGTGTCGAAAAGGAAGTAAGTTTAAATATTTAGTATATTGAGTCTTTTCAATTCCATGAACTACGAGAAGATTGTGTTGTGTTCTTGAGATGTGTTGAGGGTTCAGATTTTGATCTGCTTATGTAGGGTATCAAGGGTTATATAACTTGTAGGTTTTGTGGTTTTTACTTATAGGTTCCAAAAACTTATAAGACCAGCCATGTTATTGTTAAACTACCAATTAGCTCAAAAGCTGAAACTGTTAGGAAAAGGGCCCAACAATGGATATCAAGGTATCTAACACCCTTCCTTACGTTTAACCCTGTCTTGCATATGAGATGCAAATGTCCATAGATATTGGGAAAGACTGCAAAGGGGATAAACATAACACAAACGGGGTGCAAATACAAATTGAGAGATTCGAACCCAAAACCTCTCCCAACCTGAGATTTGAAACCATGTTAAGTTAGCTTAAGATGTTAAGAAATAAGCCAAACAATGTAAATGATTCTTTTGACCAACTATGTGGCACCAAGTGTGTGGCTTCTAAGAAACATGTGAGTAAGATGAGTGTAGTTGAAATCATAATGTTGAGATGAATGTGTGATAGGATTTTAAAAAAAGAAAGAAACCTTCGTGGGATATGAGGGCTAGCACTGATAGCAGATAAGATGAGAGAGAATAGATTATGGTGGTTTGGACATGTCTATCATAGATCGGTTGATGTAGTTAGGTGGAGTGATATGATTATGGTTGATGGTTGCAGTAAGGGGCGGTGTAGACCAATAGACTTTAGTACGAGAAGCCTCGGTTTCTTGAATATCATGGAACACGACAACAGATTCATGTAGCAACCTCAATTGATTGGACTCGAAGCTTAGTTTGGTTTGGTATGTATTAGGTGGCTAGACCATAATTAAGAATCAGGGTACAAGTGGTTGTGGATTTCAGTTAGGCAATAGCTTTTGTGACATGAATCAAGTGGCTGAGTTGTGCAACTAGTACAGTCTGTACAGATGATTAGGAGGAATCTTCATGAACAATTACCTATTAGTTTCTAATTTGTCATCATGCAATCATCCTAAAAGCAGTAGAACAGAGAGGATTCATCTCAATTTTAGAGTATGCTATGCCATGATGGTTATGAAAACTGAAAAACTGCTTGATTTGTTGACTTTTGTACTTGTATATTTTATTCCCCATGCCCCTTAAATTATAACACCTACTGTCTCTCTGGAAATTTTCTACTCCATGCTCTTGAAAACACAAAACCTAGGATGAACGATCCGTATGACTAGAAGTTGTAAGGACATGTCTAGATGTTAATGTTTTGCATGTTTGCCTTGCGAAGCGGTGTTGCTTTCATGCGTGTATTTTACACCTTTGATGTTTTTATATGATTAAAATATGCAGAGTCTTGTTTAAGTTAAGTTAAGGTGTTTCTTCATTGTCAATTATTGCTGCCTTCTTGTACTTTCTAAAGTTTTTAATATAATTGCTTCGCTACTCAAAAGATTTTCCCTCCTGTTCCACTTTGCCTACAAACTTAGAGATAGTCTATACCTGACAAACACGAGCTTTTTATTAGTCTTATTTTAGTTGTGTTCTATGATTTTTGTGAGGATCACTTTTGGCTCATTCACTGAAGTTTAGTTCTTGCCTAAATTGGTGTTCCCATTGGAGGGTAAATAGTGACCGTAAAACCCTGCATGGTGGTTCACATCAACCTCCCCTTTTACTCCATTTAGCTGCTTCAAAGTGATGCAACAGAAATTAACCATCTTCCGGTCGCTTTTGCTTTATGTTGTGTAGGAGTGTTGCCCTCGCGCGGGAGGGGTGTTGGTTTTTTGTTTCGCGCTGGTGTCAGAGTTCTTGTTGAAGTTTTGACTGGAATTTTTTCTGTGTCTGGATGGGTGCCACGTTTGTTCGGACGGGGGCAACTATATGTGATGCATGGAAAAAACTTACTGCTTTTTTCCAAGTTCCAACAAAACGGGACTTAAGTGCGTTCGGACGATGCAAACACAGAAGGAAGTATATTATGGGAGTTTTGACTATTTTTTAGCCTTTTTTTCCTTTGGGTCCATTATGAGAGGCTCCAATAGTGGAGAGTTTCCTTTGGGTATCATGGTGGAGTTGTAAATTCATTGGGTTTGATATTAGGGTTATGTGTTTCTCTTTGGATTCCTCTAGAGTTTTGTCCCTTATATTTGGTGTAGATTCCGTAAGTAACTTAGTGACCGCTTTTAGGAATAGCTTGGAACAATAAAATGAAACAAGAACAATTGCACTATCATACTGGTCGACTTCCATGCTAGAGTAAGAACTAGCATGAAAGTTCCATTTAGGGAATGACGATGTACCATGATACTCTTTGGTCTCTGGTTTGATGGTTGTACGTGCGGATATAGCTGGCTCTTTGTAATCTCTCAATGTTCATATTGAATCCTCTCTCGCTCTTTGCCCGTGGAGTACGTTTAGAGCCCGTTCAAGAAACCTTCTTAAAAAATAAGTAGCTTATTTCACATTTTCAAACTCAAAAATAATGTAAATGAAAAATATTTTTTCAATTTTTTTTTGCATCTTATAAAAGATCTCGGTGAGATCTTTCAAACAAGATTCATAGTGCATATTTTTAGATTTCAATAAATCCATAATTTTTAAGCTTGAAATTGTCTTCTTAAAAAATAAGGGTTTTTTCTGCGTTCTGGAACACACCCTTAATCTTATGCTTAGGCTGAAACACGCAAATCTGTGTCCTTGTTTGATTGCTTGTTGGTTTGTTTTCTCTACTTCGCGATTGTCATAACAAACTGGTATAAGAGCTTAGGGTTTCTTCCTAGGCATATCTTTATTTCGGTGGTCTTGTTTTTTGGTGATCAAGTCCGATAACAATTATGAAGGCAATACGGAGTTGAGAACTTTGATGTGCAAAGCAGCAACGCGTGTAAAGATGCGTGTTTTGCTAGTTCAACAAGGATTAAACAAGGCTTTGTTGGGGAATGAGAAGAGTGCTTTTGGCAAGAGGTTGAGGAGGAGACTACGGCTACCGGTATGTTGTCGAAATTCGCTGGTTAAGCTAAGTTTGATTCAAAGGCTGGGTGCTTCGAGAGGTGTTCTGCAAGGGGATTGCTCTATGGTGTTGGATTTGATGGAACTAAAGTCAAGGTGGAGATTTGTTGAAGTTTTGCCTTGAGTTGTATACCTGCGACCAGACGGGAGTCATATCCGTCCGAATGGGCAAGTATTTGTAATGCACGCGGAACCTTCTATTTTTTCGTCTGGACGGGGTTTAAGTGCATTCAGATGGTGCGTGACACGGAAGTATTTCAGGTGGTTTTGATTATTTTTTGAGTTTTTTTTCTTTTAAATCAGAGTACTAGGGTTTTGTCCCTTTGGGTCCATCATGAGAGATGTATCACGCAAAATTCGAGTCTGCGAAAAAGACGGAAAAATGTTGACTAAGTCAATTTTATTAATTTGAGAAATTTAGGGTTACAATCTCTGATGCAATTTTCAGAGAAAATTAATGCTCTGATTCTTCTCTTCGGATGTTGAAACGAGGGCTTGACAGCTTGATCTCGATTTGAACGGCGATATCTTCTGTAGTCTTTGCGAAGATGATGGCGACTTTGTTGGGCTTTGAAGCTTCTTCTCAAGTTGAATTGCTTGATCTTCTCCAATTTAGGTGAAAAGGATGACGGATTTGTGGATATTGACTTGAGGGCTTTGGAGCTTTTTTTCAAGTCGGTATTTGAGATCTTCTTCGTTTTGGTTGAAGAAGATGCGAATTTGCAGATGTTGATTTGAGGGCTTCAAAGCTTGGTCTCAAATCGGTATTTGAGATCTTCTTCAATTTGGTTGAAGGTGGTTGAAGGAGACTGATGATTGGTGGACTTGGCTTGAACGTTCTTTAGGGCTTGGATGCTTTGAATTGAAAAGCGTCTGGCTTGATGCGAATTTAAAAGATTCTGAAGGGCCTTCGCAGCTTTGATCTTCAGAACTCCGGAAGCTTGCGTGTGACGGATGAATGCGAATTCTGAAGGGCTTGGAGGCTTTGATCTTCAGAGTTCTGGAGTTTGAATTTGATGATGGAGATTTGATTTGAGCGTTATTCAGGGCTTTGAAGCTTTGATTTGAAGAACTGCCTAGTTTGATGTGGACTTGACTTGAGAATGTTCTTCGGAGCTTTGATCTGAAGAACCTTCTTGTTGGATTTAGACTTGAAGACTTCTGAAGGGCTTGAGGGCTTTGATCTTCAGAGCTCTGGAGCTTATGTGCTTCAATGTGCTGATGGAAAAATGAGAGGAGAGCACCTCTATTTATAAAGATGTAGGATGGAGAGTCATAACCAATCTCTGCTTCCTTCATATTTATCTCCCTTTAATTATTTCTTTTTTCTTTTAGTGTAAAAGAAATAATTAAAATTCAATAATTATCCTTCTTTCTTTTATTTTAAGAAAGACAATTATTTGTGAAGAGAAACACAATTATTATTTTATCAAGTGGCTTAATTTGATTGGCCGAGCTTAATAAAAATAATAACTGTGTCACTTTGACACGTGGCACCATTTGATTGGCTTATATGCATCATCTTGACTTTTGACCTTGAGACACATGGCAACATTTGATTGGCCATTTACCGTGCCCTATTTACTAGGTCTCGCAACACGTGGCAACTTGTGATTGGCAGTAAATTTTACATGTCTACAAGAGGCTCCTTTGGGAACCACTATGAGTTCTCTCTCGCTCTTCGCCCATGGAGTACGTTTAAGCTTATGCTTAGGCGGAACCGTGAACATCTTTGTGTTCTTGTTTGATTGTTTGTTGGTTTGTTTTTTATTTGCTTATTGTCATAACAATTCTGAGCCTCTAAATATTATGGCAATGAGCTGCCTGCTTGAGTTTGGTTTTCCTCTTCCTAGATGAGATAGTAATGATTGGCCTTAAAGTGCATGTTTTGATACGATGCCATGAACCATCTTCTAGTTACTTTTCTCAGTCTTTTTTTAGGAAAGCTATTTCCGCTGACACCAGTCCCCATGCTTTCCTCATCTGAATGTGGAGGTGAATGAGGTCCGAAATGAAGTAATCTTTTGAGAAATTTCTTTTGTTGAAACCAAGTATAGTTAAATGGAGCTCAAGGAAAAGGTATGATGCAAGTCAAAGTATTTTGGTGTGGTCTGTATGGTTGTGTTCTCAAGTAGTACTACCGTGCAATATTTACATCACACCTGTTACAAATAGAACCTCATTTGAATGTGCTACCTGATCCACGTGATTTTGGACTAAATCACTTAAGACTTTTTTAAGTATGAACTTTCTCTAGGCAGCCTAGAGGGGGATTTGTTACTGGCGAAGTGGATACTTACAGCTTTAGTAGCTGGTTCAGTGAAATGTCTAATTGCCACCAGTGGAGACCTGGTCCATATAGAGGATTTTTTCAATTTGATTGTTTGACAAACTATTCATGCAATGTCAAATTGTGGGTGATTAATTAATGCAAGAAGGGGGAACTTAAATATTTGCAGTTCTAAGGTGTTGTTACTTGTTACTGGCTCATATCTTCTGGTTTAGTTGCAAATTTGTTGTGTTTGTGTTTTTTTTTTTTTGGTTTAAAATTTGTATTTGTGTTTTTGATATCCTTATCTGTGCTTATACTCCCTCCATGTATACTATTACTCCATTACAGAAATCATGTTGTTTTTCGAATTAAAAAGTAAAGATCTCAATTAGTCCTTTCAACTGGTGCAAAACAAAACAGAAAAGTATCTGCAAAAGTGCTATAGTTTTTTATTCGAAGCACAATACGATTTTTTGGAAGACTAAAAAGATGGAGGGAGTAAAAGAAGTGTCCTCTTTTGTTTTCATGTTCATTTGCAAAAGATCTCCTCCATTTCTGCTTTGGCAATGTAGTTTCTCTGTTTATCGGATTTGGAAAGCAGTTCGTTGACCAGTTGAACTTATAGCTTTGGATTTGTTAGGAAATGACTACCATGCTCTACCGTACCTTTATGACAAATTTGGAATTTCCGGGAAGCTAATATTACCTCCTCCCTCCCTCTCCCCCTCTTCATAAATTAATCTTCTTAGATTTTGTCTGCAGGCAAATGGTCACCAAGCTCCAGGATCAGGTAGGGCACGAAGGGATGCTGCAGCTCGTGCCATGGAAGGGTGGCATGTCCAGCGACTTTATGGTTATGGTGAAGTTGGTGAACCTATTATTAAGGTCTGATGTAACTCAATACGCTGCAGTCATTTCTTTCTGTTCTAACTTTGTATAGGAATGTGATATTTCTGCTTTCTGAGTCTTTTTATTCTTGACTTTCTTGTCTATAGGACAAGAACCTGAATAATATGCCGAAGCGTGAAAAAAGCCTCAAAAGCATCGGTATGCGCTATGCTCCTGTACTTATCATTGTACCTTAGGTGTACGTTCCCTTATGTTTTGGAAAAGAAAACTGGTGTAACTCCTAGTAAAAGTCCAAGAAATTTACGAGATGTTGGAGAGTATTTCCAACGCTGCCCTAGACTTATCTTAGTTTTCTACCAATCATTTGTAAGATATCTCATTGGCACTTGGTGTTCGAATCCATTGCTCATGGGGAATATGAATATGCTTGACTGTCTCAGGTTCAGTTAAACACAAGAGACCAGCGGAGATGGAGCATGCCGTGAAAGCTGCCCGAACTGAAACAGCTAAGCAGTTAAGGGTCCAATTATGTCTTGACTTATCAAAATTTTCTCTTCTCCTTGATGAATTAATAGACAAGGATATCAGTGAGCTCCATATGAAGTTCCCAATTTCCTACTTTCTTGTTGTGGTCATACTAGAACTAGTAAGTGGGTGCGGGTGTGATCATACCAGCAAGGCAGCGAGCACTTGTTAGTGGGTATGATCATGCCATGTTAGTGGGTGTCAATTTCTAAAATCTTGATTTCCTGCCAAAATTAGCCAGTAGTAAATACTGGTCCTCTCCCTTCTCTACATATTCTCCCCAACTAATGCAACTACAAATTGTCTTCTCTTGATAGGTTGGTGACAACAGTTGTTGATGTTGGCCCCCCTGCTGATTGGGTGAAGATCAATGTGCGCGAAACTGTAAGTTTGTTTGCAAAATGTGCCTAGATACTTGTATATCCTCGTGTTTCTTTCACCGAGCTTTAACTAATTGTGACATTGCCATCCACAGAAAGATTGTTTTGAGGTTTATGCTCTGGTGCCTGGGCTTTTACGCGAGGAGGTTTGTATTAGTTGTTGTGGAGCATAGATTTTCTCCTTTCATTTACCGTCTGTGGGGAATATTTGTCTCTTCAGCGCTGATTGCTTTATGCATATGGAAGTTGGTTCTTTTGCTGTTTTTCGCTAGTGTTCTTGATAATTACAGAAAATATTAGCATAATTATGTACCCTGGCAACCATTTTAGGGAAATCAATGATGAACCTAGTGTGAGCATTGATGTCTCACTGTCTCAGTGATCGGAATCGTCAAGTCTTGTCATGTGGTACTGTTCTCTGTGTGTCTGATTACTCTGATCTGTACTGGATTAGATTAACCGGAGAATTTCTCAGATCTTATGGTTATGATTTAATCTGTACTACTGAATATGCTTTATACTTTTGATTCAAATGGAACCTTTCTAGCCAGTTCTCATCTGAGACCAATACATCTGAGAAGATAATTTTTGTCCAACTATTGCTGTAAAGCCTCTTTTTTCTAATTACTAAAGTGAGACCAAATTCTTCTCTGGCACTCCACCTTCCTCCCGTTCTCCTTTGTTTGGAGCTCGATTTTTGTAAGTGAAAAAGGAAATGCAACCACTTGTAATCTTGTATGGTTATGAGGAAGAAGAGTTTTTCGAATACCTCTTCATTTTTCTTCTAAGGTTACTAACCCAAACAAAAGAAGAAAGAAAGTAGCTTCTTTCACTGTATTTCGCTTTGAATTTTTGTTTTCCTTCCCCCAAATCCAATATGGTTCTACTGCAAAGGGAATGTCAACAACAGCGTGTGATGTGGTAGGCTGGTAGCTTCTTGCATCTTGATGGTGGCATTTCTGTTATGTTTTAGAAACTTTACCAAGGCAAGCTCACTTAGTCTGCATTAGCTTATATTCATTAGTTGTGATGCCATTAGATGATTAAGTTAATATTTATCTCCAATATAGTTCCGCTACATTTTGGAGGCCGATAAAATAGTCTGGCATGTGGCGTCTTTGTTGACATCTCATGGTTATATACTTCTTTTGATTATATAGTTTTGGAGTTATCATCTACATCTGCTGGCGTGTGCTACTGTATAAATCATTTGAGTGTTAGCATGACTATTTTAAGAAAATCTTTTCTGTTACAAACTTGAACCATTTTAAATTGAACAGGTTTTATGTTTTGACGGTATGAACTGTCATCAGATTATATATTTAGTTTCTGTTTGATTCTCTGTGCAATTTGTACAGATGAATGCATGACTTGCACATGGTGGTGTTGACGTTATTTCTTTGTGGATTCAGGTTCGAGTTCAGTCAGATCCAGCTGGACGCTTGGTTATTACAGGTCAACCGGAGCAGCCTGACAATCCTTGGGGTATTACAGCTTTCAAAAAGGTTACTATTTCACTGAGATATCAACACACACACACACCATACTGTTACGATTGAAATTAGAGCCCCCGTGTCATCTGGTATTCCATGAACATGATTTTAATAGATCAATGGGTTCAGCATTTCAATCTCCTTTCTAATTATGATTTGGAGCTTTATTGTTGGGGGTGGGTGGTTTTCAGGTTGTGAGCTTACCTGCAAGAATTGATCCGCTTCAGACATCTGCCGTTGTTAGCCTGCATGGACGGCTCTTTGTTCGCGTTCCTTTTGAGCCATGAAATTGGTCAAAAAGTTTGAATAGTTCTTGACGTGACATCCAGAGATCAGAGTAATTGTGGAAGACATTTAACATTCTAGGAAGGGTTATGAAGATCAGAGATGGTGCAAATGCAGGCATTGCTGATTCAGCTAAAAAAACTACCAGCCTGATGAATGTGTAGCTAACTATCTTATTGTGTATGTTTTCGAGTTGGGAATTAGAATTAGAGTTCTTGTGACTTGAGAAAAACTATAGTTAGATGGCAACTAGGCCTTTTCGGCTTTAGCCCACTGTAGCTTTTATGATTTCAGTGTAGGATTTATGGGCGTTTAACTTCCCAAATCAGTAAGACTTCCAATTTTTTCCAGTTCTTGTGTTGCTGCTTTATTGTTTTGACTATGGAGTATCTACGCACCTGACATCCATCTGCCTAAGCAAACAAGAATTGTGCTTTGTTCTTTTATTGGAAAAGGATTAGAAAAAAATCATTACTCTTTTCTCATCTCAAAAAAATTTTCTCCAAAATTTTTGACTTTGTCATTTGTGTTTTTTTTTTTTTTTTTAGTGCTTTTTATCAAATATTTATTGATTTTTTTTTACTTTTTGGATGTATATGATGCATTTTTATTCAAAATGTAAAAAAATTGTTAGAATGTCAAAAATAGATTGAAGATGGAAAAATATGCAAACTTATACAACTTTTTTATCCCAAAAATTTATTTCAAAATTCACAACCAAACAAAGAGCAAAATGGTTTGGGGGCGAATCTTGAAAATTACTGAGATAATTTGATGCGTGCAGCAGGAGGAAAGTCTGCTTGTTCCTTTTGTTTTGTTTTTCTTCTCAATATCCAGTTGATTAGGTTTGGGGTGGAAAAACAATAATGCTGTTTTCGTTCTATGAGCTAAAATATGGTCCTCCTACCTATCATCCACGAGTATGTGTTCATTCTCCGTCACTCTCCTTCACTATCATCCTTTGGTTTTTTCTTGTGTGGAAATTTTGCTTAAGAGTTTTCTATTTGAGTCGAAGTGGCCAAATTTCAGAGTCATTTTGAAGCAACATGAATTTCTGATTCTGCGTATAATTCCATCCTTAAAATATGGATGACAAAATCTTGAGGGGGATTTATTATTTTGGACAAATATTTTGAGACGGAGGGAGTAATGTATCAAAAAGTGCTTCATGACAAATGGCGAAGATGATTGGGAAATGCAAATTGTTCTGTGCCTTTTGGAGCAAGGCCGGCCAGTAAAATGTTTGGTCAAATTGCACTATATTTCCAATGCCGGCCATGTGTCCCTCTCAGAGTCTACGTACGACGAATTTGAATATACTGATGACTTAGAGAAGAGAGAATATAAACTACTGCTAGAGTACGTTGTAAATGAGTTGAGAAGAGTCCAGTCAAGAGTATTCAGGTTCGTTTACAAATTTTTAGCTTAGTATTTGACTGTTTGAGTAACTACCATAATGTTATTGTACAATATCTCCATGCTTGGCTACGTAGGTTCTGATGAATGATGATGCATGCATAGGCCCATGATAGAATGATTTTGGATACTCATTGAAGTACTGCTACTACTATGTATATAACAATCTATACCAAGGGAAGGTTTCATTGGCAGCCTCGATCAAATTGGTTGGAGAGAGAGAGAGAGAGAGAGAGAGAGAGAGAGAGAGAGAGAGAGAGAGAGAGAGAGAGAGAGAGAGAGCTTTACCTAAAAAAAATAGAGAAAGTGAGGGAGGAAGGATAATGGAGAGAAAGGAGGAAGAAAGGGTGTGCGTGACAGGAGCCGGAGGGTATATTGCGTCCTGGGCAGTGAAGTTACTACTCTCAAAGGGTTATGTAGTTCATGGAACTGTTAGAGACCCTTGTGCGTTTCTCCTACTTAATCCTTTGCATAATTTTGAATCTTTTCCCTTCATTCTGGTTCCTGTCTCATTCATCAGTCATCAAAGTACGTGCTAGATAATTAAACATTTGAACATTTTCTTCTCCAAAAACATCTTTTTCTTCACCAGGAAAACTCGAGTTTCCAAAACTTCATTTGCTAATTTTAAGCAGAAGCTGCACACAGTTTGTAAGAATTAGTTATTGATACAAACTTTATGTTGTTTTGTTTTGAGTTTTTGGATTGGACATGCAACAAATACATCTTGAGTCCTGCAAAACTCACAAGAAGAAGCTTTCCAATATTTGAGTGTCAGTTCTTTCTTTTTTCCCCCCCTGATACTTTCTATATCTCAGTTGAAATGGCCGTGAAAGCATTTCAGGTGATGAAAAAAAGAATGGTCACTTGAAGAAATTGGAAAAAGCCTCAGAAAATCTGCTTCTCTTTAAGGCAGACTTATTTGACTATGAAGGTCTCTATGCTGCCATTGCCGGATGCACTGGGGTTCTTCATGTTGCCTCTCCAGTTCTCTCCGACAATCCATCTGTCAATTCTGAGGCAAGATCTTGACTACCCTTTCCGTTTTACTGTTTCCGTTGGGCTAGAAATCCAACTCCATTTGAGTTGCCCATCTTTTTGTGATGAAGTCCTGTTTATTGCCTAAAACAAGCAAATTCATTCACAGTTATCTTTCTATATATAACTATGATAGGAACATCTTCATGGACACAGGTAGAACTGGTTGAACCAGCTATAAAAGGTACTCGAAATGTACTGAATGTATGTTTGAAGGCTAAAGTGAAGAAGGTTGTGGTGGTGTCATCTGTTGGTGCTGTTTTGCAAAATCCTTGTTGGCCCAAGGATCAGCCCATGGATGAAAATTGTTGGAGTGACACGGAATTTTGCAAATCAACTAAGGTATCTCTAACTAGAAAGTTCATGTGGAAACTGCTTGCCCTTTACTTATATGTGCTAAAATTGATTTTCGAATCGTATGCAGAAGAGATTGGAGAGACAGCTGAGATAATACCAACAGTCCAACATTATCCATGGACTACTATTATAAGTTTTAGCTGATAGAGCCTCTTCATTTTTAGAAGAAGTATAAATAACATTTTAGTTCACAATTTTTGGTTCCTAATTACACAATACTAGGGGATGTGGTTTTTGTTATAAATACATTGATCAATCTCACTCGTTTGTGTCAATATCAGATATGGTATGCCCTTGGCAAAACTATTGCAGAAAGTGAGGCATTGGAGTTTGCAATGAGAAATGAACTCAACGTTGTCACAATTTGTCCGTCCCTTGCTTTCGGGCCAATGCTGCAATCAACCTTGAATTACAGCAGCTCATTTCTCGTAAGTTATTTGAAAGGTTCTTACTCATACTATAGCTCTACTTCATTTTCCTAATTATGCCGAGGCAAAGAGCCAAAGACGTTAAGTTTCGAACTTGGAAGGTGTTCAAAACAGTAACACAGGATGAGCATGAGGGAGACTGGAAGAAGTGATCCCAAAGTCTTGCACTGTGGGAAGTAAGGCAGTAGATGGGAAAACAATGGGCTTATAGAATAAGAATAATGTGGACCACGAGCCTATGAGACTATGTTTATTATGTGTGAGTGTTTGGTTCAAAGTAATAGTACACACGGAGGCAAACAAAGTCTAACTCTTCGAAATAACACAAGAGATACAATGTAATTAGTGACTGACAGTTGGTATGTACAAAGCAAGTCTTGGGTTTCGATACTGAGAACATATTAATTAGATGCAATGGACGAGGCTTTGTTGATCACTACATTGTTCTTGTCAAGAACCAATTTAGTCTGAACTTAACTAGCTTTGAATTGGGTTGGAAATCAGGTGGAAGCGAACCAGTAAGTGGTCGAGATCAGCAAGTAGTAGACGTGCGTGATTTTGCAGAAGCGCTTATCCTGCTTTATGAAAAGCCTGAGGCAGAGGGAAGATACATATGTTCATCCTACACGATTCGGGCAAAGGTTTTGGTGGAAAAACTGAAGGCAATGTATCCCAACTACGATTACCCCAAAAAGTAAGTCTATTTGTGGTTACTATTTTAACAGATCAAATTCGAAGGACTGCTTATAATACTATTGGATTAGATTTTCACTTCCCATGTATTTTAACAGAAGCTACGGATCCATAATGGTTCTTTCAAAATATTATTACCCCGACAGGACTGGTTTTTCAATGCATCTAGCTGATGCATTGTGAGCGCACAGCCCTCTAGTTGGCAGTGGAAGCTCTGCCAGACCATTTGCATCGTAATTAAGTAGTATTCTATATATGATCATTTCATATGCAACTCGATTTACGTATGCATCTCCATGACAGTTTTACAGAGGAAATAGGAGGCCGATTTGATGTCAATTGCAAGAAGTTGCAGGATTTTGGATGGAAGTATAGGCCATTAGAGGAGAGTATAGTTGATGCCGTGAAGAATTTCGAAGAATGTGGTCTTTTGGTTGGTAATAAAGACTAAGAGGCCCGGGCTGAGCCGACAGGTTTTAAAGCCTGAGAGTTTCTATAGGAGTATTAAAATTTGTAACGCAAGTCATTTGCTAGGCATACCCATGATGGAGATATCATGGCCAAGTGACACTGTTTTCTTTCTTTCTTTCTTTCTTTTCTTTTCTTCAACAATGAAAATAATTGGTTAGTATAGCTTGTGTTTTTCTTTTCTGATTGCGTTGCAAAAGGTTACGAAATCAGTGAGTCCGAAAAAATCTTAAAATTGATACATTTGATAATATAGTTTCATAATTAATGAACCGTGACGGGGTAGATTTCAAAAATATGATTTTTGGCAGACAATGGGTTATACGGTAATGAGGAGATAATATTGACATTTTTAGATATTATTGTAAAGTACTACTCCCTCCGTCCCTTTTTAAGTGTCTTGCTTCGTAACTCCAACTTATTAAAAAGACATCATCATTACATCTTTCACATCAACTTTTTCCTCCACTTTCCATACTTACCCATCATCATTATACTTTTACTCACTAACTTTTCAAAATAAAATCTACTTTTAGGGACAAAATAGACAATACACCAACTTTTACCCCCCTAACTTTACAAAATGGACACTTATTAAGGGACAGCCCAAAATGGAATACTGGACACAAAAAAAGGGACGGAGGGAGTATAAGAATTCACATAAATTGCTAAAATTCTTCTCTAATAAGTCAAAATCATTGCGCGCGTTTTCAACGGTGCAAAATAACAAAAGGATTATTAGTACTATTAGAGGTAGGGGTGTCAAATGGGCAGGTTTAGGCCAAATTGGATAAGTTATAAGTGGGTTGGGTCTTTAATGAGTCATTGTCTCATTTAGACCCAATTAGTTAGGAGTCAAATTATCCATACCCAACCCAACCCAACTCATTTATTTAAGGGTTAATTAATTGTTGCCCCCTTTATCTATACAAGTTTTTTTATTTTACCCTCTCTTACTATAAAACGCTACAACCTACCCCATTTATCTTCCAATTCCTAACACATAAGGCCTGCCGTTAACAAAAGATATGGCAGAGCCACTGCCCTTACATTCATCCATACTTAGGGGTTGTTTGGCTAAATAAGCTATTTGGCTTCTTTTTTTTGTCATTATTTAAATTTTTTTTCACATTTGTTAATTTTTCATCAATTTTTTGGAAATTATTGCTTCATCATAACGAGAGGAATCTAAAAAGTAAAAAATTATGATCGAAACCTATTTTTTTTTGAATAAAGACAAAAATAAGCCAATTTTTTTGTCTATATTAAAAAAAATTAGATTTCGATCGTAGTTTTTTACTTTTTAGTTTTTTCTTGTCACGAAAAAGCAATAATTCCAAAAAAATTGACAAAAAATTAACAAATGCGAAAAATATTTGAATAAGGACAAAAAATAAGTTAAGTGGCTTATTTAGCTGAACAACCCCTTAAACAAAACAGTTAACTAAGTTTGGCATAGTCAATTACGTCCAGGAGAATTCAGAATTCAGCAAAAGATAAGGTCACAAGCTTTAGTGAACTACGTTCAACTTGTCAAGTTTCCAGCTGTGAGTACGCGCCCCGGAAATTTTCGTTCACAAAAACTTGGGCGCGGCCCTTTTTTCGGAAAGCGCGGCGAAACGCTCCGATTCAGAGTCGCCACTCGGGTTTTAGCGGTGAAAAACACCCAAGGAACCGAACTCGAAAACGTTTGCCACGTTTGTTTGATTTTGAAAAAGGCTTGTAGACTGGACCGTCGTCACCTTCGATATCTGAGGTTCGGGAGCCAGGTTACGAGAAGGGAAGGGTTTTATGGCACTCCTCTCGCCCAATCAGGAGATCGGTCTCTACTCGGGCATCTCTTTGTAAAAAGTTTGCATTTTTCTCTCATTTGATCATTTTTTAGCCAGTTAGGGCGGGAGAAACAGTTAATGGGGGATAAAAACTGTAATAAGTTGCAATTAGGTGACAAAATGCTTTATGAATGACTTGCTTGCAATGATAAATATAGATTGAAAACAAGCAATGGGCAACCCGATTGAATTGAAGTACACTGCCCTGAAGGAACATGAGTAGGATCCACACCAACATGCACTGGCCGAGCCACTGCATGCTGGTACAACCTGCGCACGCCACATCTAGACTGGCGTACTCCACTTATCAGGTTTCACAGTCTTTGTTTGCAACCCTCTGGGCTCTGGAAGGGACCAGCGCACACCTAGGGTAAACCACGCAGTTTAATAGAACAAAATATACATGGTTACAGATAGATGAAATGACTGGAAGCCATAAAGATAGACAGGAAACCCCCTAAACAAAGTGGGGACATAAAAGAGGCCAAGATTAAACTAAAATGCAAGGGCCAGCCACTGGATCCAAGTTTCAACTGCCGTACGCACGTTTGACCCTAATCCAGTGCTTGGCTTTGCATCATCTGGGCTCTGGAACACGACCAAAAGGATCCCAGAGGCCTTTTGAATAGACGAAGAGTAAGCAATAACTACCACATCTAAACAGTTCTAAATATACAGAAAGCAGTAAACTGGTTATTTAGCATGCTAAGGTGATCGACAGAAATGTGAGATAACAGAAATGATGATCCATGATCCCCACGCCAGTAGTGCTCGTACTGCCATGACTGGCGTACGGCATATATATACTGACGTGCGCCAAGTTCCATCTCATACGTTTATCGTATTTTACCAGTTTGAGGCCAGGACTAATATTACTTACTAGCCTGGGCCTTACTGGTTCTTCTCAGGGGTCAAAACAGAAAGGGACACAAAGGTGGTATACCTTTTTGTTTGAGGATTGAAGGTGGTATTGAGCTTAAAGCTTGGAGATGGAGGTTTAGATGGTGACTGGATATCAGTAGGGTGTATGGAAGTGGGTTACTTTTCTTTCTCTTTCAATGGAAGAAAAAGAGATGAAGAGCAAGAAAGAGGGAAGAATGGAGCTTTTCCTTCTTAATGAAGCTAACCCCTTGCAAATGAATGCAAGGGGGGTATTTATAGGGGAGAGAGACTGAGATCAGTCTGGGGCTAAAGCCTTGTTTGGCTGGTTGGCACAAGGATGGAGCCTCCCATGCATTAAATGCATGGGACTTGCCTTGATGGGGGGTGTAGGAGAGAAGGGGGACGGGCCTGGACGATATAATCATCAGGGGCTACTGTGGCCGACGTCAGGGTGGCACAAAAGTCTCGTCCATGTGGCTGAATAAAGTTAATTTGACTGGATTTGACTGGCGTGCGCCACACTTTTACCGGCGTGCGCCAGTGCTAGCTGGGTCAACGGTCGATGACTGACACGTGGCAGCTAACTGGCGTACGTCATCAAGGTACTGGCGTAAGCCAGTTGAGTTTTACTGGGGCCGTTTGGCTCTGGTTTGAAGGGCTTGAAAGGGGTTTGAAAGAGGCTCGGGATGCTCAAAGCTCAAAAACACCATCGCCCTCAGACTGTTCTCGACTATAATCATCATTGGGGGAAACAAATGATCGACAAATAACGTTATCTGGACAGTCCAGAATGGGGTGTCTACATCAGCAAAATATGGCAGAGCCACTACCCTTACATTCATCCATGCATAAAACAAAATAGCTAACTAAGTTTGGGATGCCAGACTAACGGGAGGCCTTGTGTGTTAGGAATTGAAAGATAAATGAGGTAAGTTGTAGCGTTATATAGTAAGAGGGGATAAAGTGAAAAATGTGTATAGATAAAGGGGGCAACAAGTAATTAACCCTTTATTTAAAATTAAATCCAACCCGCCTATTAACCCAATTAAAATAAAAAATGACTAAAATACCATATACACTGAAATGATCATATCACCCTTGTACATTTAAATGACCAAATTACCCTTACATCTAAAATTACCATAACACCCCTATATACTAAAATGTCCAAATTACCCATGTGTTCTAAAATTACTGAACCGAATGGAGATTCTGCTGAAATTTTAGAAATTTTTGGACTTAGTTGTTCAAAGTTTTAAGGTTTTTTTTTACTTGATTTTCTCTTCTAAATTGTTGGTGATTATTGTGTCCAGATTAACTTCTTTAAACCTTCTACTAGATTGGGCCAAACTTGTGGGCTATCTCCACCCCCAATCTCTCTTATAACAGTAATGTACCTTTAACAATCAATATTCAATAGTACCTTGCAAAATTGATTTCAAGAAAAGAAAGTGTACGGGAAAAAAAAGTGAAAGTCGTTTCCCATCTCTTTTCTTTCTATGTTCTCTCTTTCAAACACGGCATTATAAGCACCATCAACATTAATCTTAAGTGAACCATCATCGATTTGGTGGCGCCCGTCGTTCCGAATCTGACGCTTGGAATTGGGAAATGATCAATATGATTAATTATTGCTAAGGGTGAGTTTGGATTGAAAAGTTAAGTAACTTTTTTTTTTGTCTTTATTTGAATTTTTTTTTTGCATTTGTTTGTTTTGCGTCAAACTTTTGTGATTATTGATTTGTTTAGACGAGATGAATCGAAAAAGTGAAATTTTTTGATCGCAACTCATAATTTTTTGAATAAAGAAAAAAATTATGAGTTTTGATCAAATTTAGAATTACAAACAGAATAGGAATTGATTGATCAAATTATGAGTTTTGAACATGTGGAAAATCTGCAGCCAGCAAAAATTCAAATAAGACGAGCAGAGTACGTGACAAGTTTTCTCATTGGATGCGGTTAAAGGTACAGTAATTTCAGTAGGATTAGTTTTAACCATTATCCTTTCGCCGATCATACGATATAGTGGCCCAAATTGAGTCGAGTTTAAACTCAAGTTTCAGGCTTATACAGTAAATGAGTTGAGCTCAATACTCTAAATTCTCGGCTGGTTTTGTATAAGCTTGGCTCGAACCAGACTCGGCTCGTTTACAAACAAACAAAGTTTGATTTTGAATTTTTGGTTCGTTTAGTGTACGAGTTCACTACAAAACTCGGCTTGACTCGGCTTGTACTGTAATTGGAATTCATAACATGAAACCGTTCAAACCGAGTCACCAGTTCCCGATTTGACCAAGAAAAATGTTCGCTTCACGTAACATGTTTATTTTTGTTTTTTTTATTTCTGTGGTAGTTCTATTTTTTTGTTGGGTAATGTTCATGACCCATTGGGCATTTAAGTTGACCAAATTAAAACCAAATTAAGACCCAATAATAAATGGGTTAGATGGGTTTGGATCCATTCTAACTCAATTAATAAATGATTGGGTTGGGTCTATTTTTTAATAAATGGGTTTGGATTTTTTAATGGGTCTGGGTTCAATTTGCCACCTTTAATTAGAGGAGTAGGCACTACACGTATAGTGAGGGGGTGCACTATAGCATCCCCGGATCCAGATAATTTAGAGGCAAAATACAGAATAAATAATTAAAAGAGAAAGATAACAGAGGAGTGAGAAAATGGAATAAAATTCTAACCTGGACATGCAAATGTACAAAATGCCTAGATACTTGCCGCCTCCTCTATTAATGCTAGGTAAATAAAAGGGATTATTTGATAGTTTTGGGAGGCATTCAACAAAAAAATGTGATGCTAAGGAGTATTTGGGTATCACGTGGCAATATACTATGAGCATCCAATGAATTTCCTAGAGTAGATTGATCCATTTTGGATTAATGTTTTATTTGATTTTTTGGGAAAGAAATTAAATAATTACGAGGGAAAGTATGAAGAAAACAATAATGTGCGAAATGCATTGTCTTATTCTTTTCTTATTTTTACAAATCAAACCATGGAATGGAAGATACCATAACTAGAGTGCAATTTTGTTCATCCTCCTTAAAAATAGGGTGAATATTACCCTATCTCTTATTGATTAAAATAATGTAGGTCCTACCTGTACAATACACTTTTTAGTAAGCATGACATCACTTTTGTGGTGAGATTTACATAATTTCAACCAATAGAAATGAGGGTTATGTTCACCCTCTTAAGTGGAGGGTGAATAAAACTCAACTTCCATAGCTACATGAGAATAATTATCAAGCAACCCCTCGATAAATTATCACACGTGGGTGAAGCCCAACACTCTTAACACCCGGAGGCGGGGGCTCTGCTGTGCGGATGGGGCATCAGCCTCCACTCACTCCTCAAAACACAGTGTTTTGCTCTTTAGGCAATTCAAATTTATGCAGCCTATCTTTTTCCTTGTTAGGTACCCAATAAATGGGCATGATGCTTTGTAAGCTCATTTTGGGTCTCAAAAAATTGATTCAAATCGTAAATTATTCTTAAAATATTTTTTTATGTGTTCTTATGAAAATTAGTTCAATCTGATATTTAATTTGTATGGGTTTTTTTTAGAATTTGTAGGGCCTTCATGAAAAAGAAGCCCTACGTATTCTAAAAATAATATCGCACTGAGCTAAGTGCGGATATCAAAAAATATTGCACTGAGCTATTTTTTTTTAGGAACCAATGGAAAAATTAACAATAGTAAGTGATTTGAATCATCTTTGTGAAACACAAAATGAGTCCCACAAAAGATCAATAAATTGTTAATCTAAAGCCATCCACAGTGATATAATCAAAAATAGATAACCAAAAGTTGACACATTAGCTTTTGATTATTCACTTTAGAGATTGTTAAGCTTAACAATATTGAGGTCCACAATGGTCATTTCAAGTCTATAATCAAAATAAGGGGTCCACTACAATATTTCTCTCTCTCTCTCTCTCTGTTTCCGTAATTCTCTTTCCTTCATTACTTTTTTTTTTTTTGCAAAAATATATTGAACTTATGGTGTTCTTTATCAAAACAATACCAAAACTTTTTTTTTCTTCCTATTCCTATAGCCTATCTAACCAAACTAATATCACAAATCCATCACTCTCTTAATCTTTCAAGAAAAAATAAAAATTAGATGTGTTCTTGAATTTTGAAAAAAATGCAAGGTTCTTCATGCACTCAATTATAGGGGGAGGTATGAAAAAAGAATAAAATAGAAACGGAAAAGAAGAGTGAAATACTTTAATCCGGCAATGATGGGTTTGATTATATAATATCGAGAGAATGAGCTTTACTTTTGGAGGGAAAGAAAGAGAAGCAGTTTGTGGGTGAAGTGAAGAAGTTATAGAGCAGGCAAAGAAGAGAAGAAGAAAAGACTAGTTGAAACACGAGTGTATATAAATTTTGGAACTAGTTAACTTATGTGGTGTGGAGTTCATAAATTTTGATTATTGAAAAAGGTTGCTAGTTTTAATTATCCAAAGCCCAAAATTTGATTATTTTTAAGGATGTTGCTAAGTTTGATTATACCGTTGTCAGACATCTTTTACACCAACATTATTTACTTTAACAACAATTAACTTTTGATTATACCACTGTGGGGGGCCTTAGATTTAGTGGCCAAAAACTCAATTTTGGATTATTGATTGACTATTTTTTATGGGCCCCGAAACAAAAATGTTTCAAACCACTCATTAGTTTGAAAATATTTATTGGTTTCTACGATAAAATTAGCTCAATGCGATATCGGTAAGTGTTTTTTTAGAATTCGTAGAACCTTACGAATTCTAAAAGAAGCCCTAACGAATATCAATTTGTGCTAAATTTTTTAAAGAATCCATAAAAAAATGGAAAAGTCTACAATATACACCTCTTAAAAAGGTGTACCACATGCACCTATTTTATGGATCATTCATAACATTTTAGAGTGTTTCGTAACTTTTATTCTAGAATTCATAACTTTATAGCAATACGATTCATAACATTTTTATTATACGATTCATAACATTTTGGTGCATCTCGTAACCTTTATACGATTCGTAACTTTGTAGCAATACGATTAATAACATTTTCTCTATAATTCATAACATTTTGGAGAGTGCATATGATACACACCCAAATAAGGATTGTGTATTGTAGTTTTTCCCTAAAAAAATATTTTCAAAATAACTTGCGGTTTAAATATTTTTTGAAACTCGAAATGAGCCCCACAAAATCATCATGCTCATTTATTGGATACCAAACAAGTGACTTCTGACTTTAGTGCATGGTGAGAGCAAAACGATTGTGTTTTGAGGAGTGGGCAGGGGCTGCTGCCCCATCCGCACATGAGCCTCCCACACCACCCAAAGCATTAACAATTTTACAATAGGATAAAAACACCTCGCACCACAAGCATACAAGTTTGTACTCCCTTCGTCCCAAATTGAATGTCAATTTTTGATATCTGTGTCAATTTCAACTCCTTATATCTTTCAATATGGATCTCAAAATATATGCAATATGGATCTTGTTTGATAGTTTTCGATTAGTTCTATTATACAAAGTTTTCAAACTCATGAAAAATATTATAGATTGAAAGATATAAGCGATGAAAAATGACACGAATTTTAAAAATTATCATTCTTTTTGAGACGGAGGAAGTATTATTTTTTGTCCACTCTTGTTCTCCTCCTCCTAAACCCAATTATTACGTAGATATATTCAAAGGTACAATCATACAATCTTCTTTGTCCAAGCAAAGATTTCCAAAAAGTACTGCTTCTAGAATAATCTAGATGACTCAAAAGTCCAAGTTTGCAACATCGATCCAATTGAATTTTGATGTTCTCCAACTCGCTACTCTATGACCCAAAATTCAACAAGCGCGAGGTTGCCACCCCTGGTATATAAAGCCAGGTCCGCCGCCGCCGCCGCATAGGCCAAAGATAGAATGATCTTGAAGTGATAATACTCCGTAAAAGGAAAATTTCAATTAATTGGTTGGAGAGAGAGGAGGAGGAGGAGGAAGAAGATGGAGAGAAAGGAGGAAGAAAGGGTGTGCGTGACAGGAGCTGGAGGGTACATCTCATCATGGGTAGTGAAGTTACTACTCTCGAAGGGTTATGTAGTTCATGGAACTGTTAGAGATCCCCGTGCGTATCTACTTAACTTTTTGATTCCTATCTCTATATAAGACAGTACTACACCAAATTAAGTACGCACATTTGAGCATTTTAGATCTTATTGATATATTCATCAAAAGTGCTAGAAAATCATTCGATCATTCTCTTCTTCACAAACCTTTTTTCCCGTAAATTTATATGCTCATTTTTTTCAAGTATGCATCAATGATAAGGCTTTTGGGTGGGAGATCGATGCAGCAAATTAAAGAGCATCTTTTTTTTCCTTGTAAATTAAACTGATCACAAGAAGAAGCTTTCCAATTTCTTAGTGTCAGTTCAGAGGCAAACTATATTACTCATCATTGAATTAATCTTATTTAGTTGAAGAAGAAGTGCATTGATCATGTTCGTTTTAAGGCAGACTTGTTTGACTGTCAAGGTCTTTGTGCTTCAGGTGATGAAAAAAAGAATGGTCATTTGAAGAAATTGGAGAAAGCTTCAGAGAATCTGCATCTCTTTAAGGCAGACTTGTTTGACTATGAAGGTCTCTACGCTGCCATTGCTGGATGCACGGGGGTTCTTCATGTTGCCTCTCCAGTCCCCTCCGACAATCCATCTATCAATCCTGAGGCAAGATCTTGACTACCCCTTCCATTTTTACAGGACTAGAAATCCAACTCCCTTCGACTTGCCCATCTTTTTGTTACCATGATTCTTATGAAGTCCAGTTTATTGCCTAAACCAAGAAAATTTATTCCCAGTACCTTTCTATGTATACCATTATGATTGGAACTCATGTTCATGAGCACAGGTAGAACTGGTTGAACCAGCTATAACAGGGACTCAGAATGTACTGAATGCATGTTTGAAGGCTAGAGTGAAGAAGGTCGTGGTGGTGTCATCTGTTGCTGCTGTTATGGTCAACCCTAATTGGCCTAAGGGTCAGCCCATGGATGAAAATAGTTGGAGTGACACGGAATTTTGCAAATCAGCTAAGGTATCTGTAACTAGCATGTACGCAAAAGGGAATGGAGAGATGGCTGAGATAATACCGATGGTCCAACATTATCCGTGGACTGCTATTTTAGGTTTTAGGGCCTCTTCATTTTTAGATGAATGTAAATAACACGTTAGTTCACAATATAGGTTCCTTCTTGCACACTACTAGGGGGTGTTGTTTTCGTTATAAATACACTAATCGAGTTCACTTGTTTGTGTGAATATCAGATGTGGTATCCCTTTGGCAAAACCATAGCAGAAAGTGAGACATTGGAGTTTGGGATAAGAAATGAACTCAACATTGTCACAATTTGTCCTTCCCTTGTTATCGGGCCAAATCTGCAATCATCATTGAATCTCAGCAGCTCAATCCTCCTAAGTTACTTGAAAGGTTTTTGCTCAAGCTATAGCTCTACTTCATTTTCTTAATTATGCCAAGGCAAAGAGCCAAAGACGCTAGGTTTCGAACTTCAAAAGTGTTCAAAACAATAACATAGGATGAGCACGAGGGTGGCAGTAGATGGGATAACAATGGGGTTACAGAATAAAGAACATCAATGGACCCATGAGGCCATGTTTGTTTTGTGTGATTTTTTGGTTCAAAGTAATAGGTTATAGGTCACATATGGGGGCAAACAAAGTTGATTTTTTCGAAATAACATAATAGATAAAATGCAATTAGTGATTGACTGTTGGTACAAAAGGTGAGTCTAGTCTTGGGTTTCGATTCTGTGAACATATGGATTATATGCAATGATTGAGATTTTGTTGATTTCCACATTAATCATGAGAGGTACAAATTTTTTCTGAAGTTAATTAGCCTTGAATTGGGTTGGAAATTAGGTGAAATCAATACAATGAATTGTCGAGTTCAGCAATTAGTGGATGTGCGTGATTTTGCTGAAGCGCTTCTGCTACTGTATGAGAAGCCTGAGGCGGAGGGAAGATACATATGTTCATCATACACGATCCGACCAGAGGTTTTGGTGGAAAAACTAAAGGCAATGTTTCCCCACTACAATTACCCCGAAATGTAAGTCTATTTGTGACTACGATTTTACACAGATCAAATTCTAAGGAATGCTAATCATACTATTGGATTGGATTTTCCCTTTCCATGTATTTTAATAGAAGCTATGGATCCATAATGGTGCCTTCAAAAAATTTATTACCTCCACGGGGCTGGTTTTTCAATACTTTGGCCATGCATTGTAAGCGGCCCTCTAGTTGGCACCAAAAGAGTAGAAGTCATGCTCTGCCCATTGCATCGTAATTAGCATTGGAGTATACTCCTATCTTTTTAGTATGCAAGTCAGTTTACTTGTGCATTTTCATGACAGTTTTATAGAGGAAAAAGGAGGCCCATTTGATTTCAATTGCAAGAAGTTGCTGGATTTTGGATGGAAGTATAGGCCATTAGAGGAGAGTATAGTTGATGCCGTGAAGAATTTTGAAGAAAGTGGTCTCTTGGTTGGTAAATAAAACTAAGAGGCTGGGGCTGGCGGACAGGTTCTCAGGCTGGAGAGTTCCTGCATTTCTTTGCAATGTACGTGATGGTCTATCATCTGCTAGGCTTACGGATTGATATACCAAGGTCAGTTTGCTTGACTGCTTGTGCTGCTGGTGGGTGGGGTATGCCCTGCTTATATTTTATACAACGTAAGGCAATTGGCCATTTTGGTTCATGCATGTTATGTTTTTATCTTACTGTAAGGTGACATTCTGTTGAAGTACCTTAAATAATAATAATAATTACTATTTCCACTTAATTATCAAAGGTTTGAGGTGCACACAAACGCTAACCATTCGAAGATTGCCAAGATTGTAATGACGAATGGTTGCATGCTGCTTGATTCTTTTGATGTCGATCATGGCTCTTTTGATGGTTTACATGAAGCTCAACCAAGCCAAATGAAGCAGATATGACCATGGGAGGCTGCACTAGTAGAATTACATTGCTGTGGTGGTACCAAACACCCTTCTTCCTTGTTATGGACATTCCAAACACAAACACTCCACTCGAGTGGAAGTAACTTTTTACTTTTTTTTGGTAGTTTCCCTTTGGCGTGGGGTATTCCTTGTTGCAAAAGATGTTGATGCTCATTCAATAAAATCTCTCATGTTTGCAATTCTAAGACCCAAGTGAAAGTGCTCTTTTTTTTTTTCAACAATAAATTTAATCGGTTAGTATAGCTCGTGTTTTTCTTTTCTGGTTGCGTTGTGAAAAGTTACGAAATGAGTGAGCATGAAAAATATCTTAAATTGATACATTAGATAAAAAAGATTCATAATTAATGAACCGTGACGGGGTAGATTTCGAAAATATGATTTTTGGCAGACAATTGGGTTATATGATAATGAGGAGATAATATTCACATTTTTAGATATTATTGTAAAGTACTATAAGAATTCACATAAATTGCTAAAATTCTTCTCTAATAAGTCAAAACCATTGTGCGCTTTTTCAACAGTGCAAAATAACAAAAGGATTATTAGTACTATTAGAGCGGATGCACAAGATAATTTAGAGGCAAAATACAGAAGAAATAAAAGAGCAAAATAACAGAGGAGTGAGAAAATGGAATAAAATTCTAACACGGACATGCAAATTTACAAAATGCCTTAGATACTTGTCGCCTCTTGTATTTATGCCGGGTAAATAAAAGAGATTATTCGATGGTTTTTGGACGGCATTCAACAAAAAATGTGATACTAAGGAGTGTTTGGATACCATATGCCAATGTACTACGAGAATCCAATGAATTTCCTAGAGTAGATTGATCCAACCCCAATTAATATTTTGTTTGATTTTTTTGGGAAGAAAATTAAATACTACTGTATTAATTACAAGGGAAAGTTTGAAGAAAACAATAATGTGCGAAATGCATTGTTTTATTCTTTTCTTATTTTTACAAATCAAACTATGGAATGGAAGAGAAAATCTAACTCCTAAAGATTACTACTTAAGAGTTCGTCTAAGGATTCGGAAACTCTGTAGTGCAGGGCACGGCGTGTATAGTTTAGTCCCAGATAGGAGTAAAACAGAAAAAGAAAAGAAATGGTAGAAGAAGAAGAAGAAAGAAGAGTAGGCGTTGGATCCTTTTATGAATGGTACGGAAAAAGCATTATCCGGATCTATCTACTTTTTACCTACATTTTTCCCTTCCCTTTTTAATAATTAATGCCAAGGCCGTGACTGACAGAAGAGAGAAGTCACGAAAAGGCCAAAAATGAAACCCCACACACACACACAAAAAAAAAAGAAAAAGAAAAAGAAAATATGTAGATATTTTTGACCAATGGAGTATTTACTACTAGGAGTAGTACAATTCTCATCATTTCCGTAGAAAGAAAAAATAAATAAAAAAGCCCCGACCCATTTTCTTTTTCCATTATCAATCAAAACCCTAGTAATAAAATTTCTTCTCTTCCGTATTTTCGATCCCTTTATTTGTTTTGCGTCTTCTCCAAATTTCCCCAATTTATTGCCAAGGTAATTCATTTTTTTTCCTGCCTTTTTCCTCTCAACTTTCCTATTTTCCATTTATTCATCTTTTGTGTACTATAATTGTATACTGTAAAACTCGAAAAGATCTTTCTTTTTCTTTTCTTTTTTTCTTTTTCTTCTCATCTTCTTCGTGTCGTGATGTAAATTTTGAGCTGTGTTTTCCAACTTCTGTTCAATCTTTCAACAGATTTTGCGAGTTCAAATCCAAGTCTGTGATTTTCAGGCTTCTTTCACACCATTTAGGGTTTCTGTTTTAATTTATTACTCCAACAAGTAGAGATTTCAGGCAAAGATCGCTGTTTTTAATGGTCAGGTTTGAAATTTTTCTGAACTGAGCTTAGTGAAGGTTTAATTTCCACTTATTTCCGTGCATCTATTTCTCTATATTTTTCCCCCCAGTGAAGTTGCTGAATGAACTGTGTTCTTGTGAGAAGAAAAAGAGTTCCCTATTGAGAAATAACTGGACCATGTGATTTTTTGTTTGTTTGTTTAGTGATTCTGTATTCGGTGCAGATTTCAGGATAAGTGGGGTCTTGGGTGGGGTAGTACAGAAAGCCCGTGAAAGATGTCGGGAACTGAGACGGGAGGAGTGATGACCAGTAGAGAACAGTTCACGCTCGATGTTCACAAAACTCCGCTGACGTCACAGCCGCCGGCACAGAACGTTCTTCTAGGTTACAGTGCCGACGGAACTGCCGTGTACTCCGGGAGCGGTGGCGGTGGTGGTGGCGGAGGTTCGGCAACAGCGGCCACCGCGGTGCCCCATAATGTAAGCGTGGGGGGAACTGTGAAGAGGAAGCGAGGGAGGCCAAGAAAGTACGGTCCAAATGGGGCCATGACATTGTCACTGACGCCGGCACCGCTGCCGCCTGCAACCGTCCCTCAGTCAGCAGGTACGTTCTCTCCACCGCCGCAGCCCCCTCCTCCATCTGTTCCTTTAGGAGGAGGAGGAGGATCAGAATCACATTCTTCATTGAAAAAGGGCAGGGGTAGACCACCTGGATCAAGCAAGAAGCAACAAATGGAAGCTCTGGGTAACTTTATTGTGTTTCTATATTATAGTTCTTTTTCTGTTCATGCTCAATGTTGTCTAGGGTTGCAATTAGGTCTCTTTATGCGTGTGGAATATGGATTGGTTTATCATGCTGGTTGGTGGGTTTTCATCAAACAGTTACTTTGACAGTTTGACCTGTTCTTGATTGTCTTGCTGTATTTTTCACCCACTGTTAAAAAGTGGTTTATTAGTTTGATTTCTAGTCGGAGTGAAGTGGTTACGGTGTCTGCAATATTATACATACTTGAATATCCAGCTGGAAATGATTTGATTATTAGTGGCTAATATATTTCTTTAATTTGAATATGTATTAATACCTTAGTTGAATGAAGTGGATCAATCATTGTATCATTTTGGAAAAGGAAAGCAATTTGGTTTTGCTGTTATATTTGGAATCTGCTTCGTCTAACCATAGATTCTCATACATGATCAGTTACATAATTGCCCTTTATATTGTGCATTTTTTGTGTTTGTCTCCACAACTTGTTCAATTTTTCTTCTTGAAGCATGCTAGATCCACCATGAAAAGGAGGAACAGAATTAGAAACTATGGCCTGTTTGTGTGACTGGATATGAGCATTGAATAAGACCATATATCCCGGGAGTTCCTTATCTAATGTTTTGTTAGAATCTTTACCATCTGGATTAAACATGCATCATATATTTGTACAATACCAAGTTGTAGTAGTACTAATCTCATCACTTTTGATTCTATCCAAGGCAATTATATGCATCCCTTTGCTATTAGTCTTGTCAAACAAACAAGCCCTATAAGTAGAATGTTGTAACTGAATTAAAGTATATCTTTTTGAAATAGAGTACCCACTAAGATAGCTGTCAAATAAAAAACCACCGAGACATCGTTTTGGTGATTGATTCTTAATTTCTTATAGGTCCTCTATCGGAGTAGGAATTCCTTCTTATGTCAAAAGTGGACATTTTTGTAATTCTAAATGAGGGAGGATGAATGTTTATGCAGTCGGAATTGGGAGATAAGTTTTCTTTATTTTTATCTTTTTCCGAAAAACAAAGGACTGGGATACAGTGTTTATAAGAAAGCCTTAACCTTCGCGGAAGAGTAGTATATATTATATATCTATCAAGAATTTCACTATGACGGTGCTAAATGTCTTCTCCAATTTTCTGGTTGCCTAAAAGGTATTGGTACTCTCTCCAAAATTTATTTTTTATTGCTAAGATCCTGTGCAATGCCCAGTTACACTTGTAAATAAGCATACACATCCTTGTTTATATTTTGAGAATTTGGAATTTGAAACATGTGCTGCAGTTTTGCTACACAAATACATACGTATGCTGAAAATTTCTGATAGGAGACTTCTGCTTGCAGGATTAGCAGGGGTTGGATTTACACCGCATATTATCACTGTGAAAGCTGGAGAGGTTTCTGTTTCCCATTTCTGGCCTTGTTGTTAGTGTAGTTAGCCGTGAATATGAACATTGACAAATTTTATTGTGCCTTTAAGCTGGGTTTTGTGGGGAAGTATTATTTCTTCACAGAAAATATGAGCTTTAATATGTACTCGACATCTATATGCGTTTATAATCGTACCATGTGGTTAGGGTGCAGGTATATGAACTTTTTCAGAGTAATTGGCTTATTTGTATTGTTTTATCCAAGAAAAGTATTGCTTGTGAGCTATTTGATTAGAATTCCATACAAGGAGAAGTGGATACTTTCCTTTTTTTTTTCCTTCAAAAGATTCAAAACCAACAAACACACAACACGCGAAGAACAATCAAGAAAAGAAACAAAGAACACAAGACAGACAGATTTTTACATGGTTCCCCAACTGTGTAGTTATCCATGGTTCACACTAGTTTCCACGAACCCCGAATAGTCAGTGAAGCACAAATTAGACCGAATCAGGTGAGAGGGTTCCCTGAACTTAAAGACCTTATTTTTCAGAGATTCTATAGTAGTCCTCAAGATGACCATGTGGTCCACTCTATTCAGAGAATGTTGGAAACAATTCTCTGCATCTCTTGTCGGGGTTTAATGCTGGAATATAGTCAACTTATCCAAGTCGAAGAATTATGTTTTGGTGTCTACGTATCCTAGGGTTTTGGTATGCAAACCACTTTGTTGGTTTCCTTAGATTGTATATCAATCCTGTATGTCTTCCTTGTCCCACCTAAGACTGCATAAGGGGGTTACTACCTTATTTTGGAGTTTTTATGAAATTCCATGTTTACGTAATGTCGCCTTCTTGAGTGTGCATGCTCTAACTGGTAACATTATATTATTCCATCGGTATTTATATTCTTCATATTTTAATGTTTATTTTTGTGATTGTATTCCTGGTAAATCATGTTGGTAGAGAAACTTATCACCGGTTTCTTGAATTATTTGGGGTTTCAGGACGTGTCATCCAAGATAATGTCATTCTCTCAGCATGGTCCAAGGGCTGTTTGCGTTCTGTCTGCAAGTGGAACCATTTCCAATGTGACTCTTCGCCAAGCAGCAACCTCTGGTGGAACTGCGACGTATGAGGTTGTCAAATTGTTAATCACTGTTTTTTATTGACCTTATTTGTGAAGCAAAACTTGAAAATACTCTCCCGATGCTCGGGTTGATTTTCTAAAACGGATAATCCCCAACTCAATTTTATCAACCACGAACAATGGCTTTACGAATCCCTAATCTGCCAACTATACCGAATCTAACTGGGATAAGTTTTTGATCATTTCCTGTAGGAGATTTAGAATGTGAACCCCTTTCACATTTTCTTTAGCCAATTGTGGATCTTAACGATTTTTCTTATGCAGGGGCGATTTGATATACTATCACTTTCTGGTTCATTTTTGCTGACGGAGGTTGGTGGTCAGCGGAGCAGAACCGGTGGGCTGAGTGTCTCATTAGCTGGACCGGATGGACGTGTTTTAGGTGGGTGTGTTGCGGGGCTTCTAACTGCTGCATCCCCTGTTCAGGTTTGGCTGCTTCTCTAGCAAATGTCTTGCCTTGAGGGTTATTTCCATATTCTCAAAAAATTTCAACACCTTTTGGAATTTCCCCTATGCCGGGTAATTGGTAGATGAAAGTACTGGCTTTGCGGTGGCCATAGGTTGCTTGACACGTTATACCCCTCAACTCGAAGTTGGTTTCCAGTCAGTTAAGGGGGTGGGTACGGGAAGCAATGGGAATGCTCTGAAAATTGCAAGTGAACCACCCCGCTCTATCCATCATGGTATCTATGGTGTAAATTTAGAGCTGGCCCATCTTAGTTTTGGTGAGAGGTCCTTGATGGTTGCATCGTAGGCCCATTCAATGGTTGTAAAATGGTAGAGATGTCTGGGACAGATGAAGATGGTCCAATTGAAGCATATATTCACAGGAAACTATATATGGCATTGTGCAATCGTTTATTAAACAATTGGTAGCGCAAAGGAGGTCTAGAGGACCTGATCGAACCTACTCACAGTTTACTGCTGCAATTGGATATGGAACCTATTGTAACCATTGGTGCCTGTTACGAAGAAATGCAATTTTCCTCTTATCCTGCGTTCTCGTAAACAACTAAGTCAATCAAATGTCTGTAGGACTAGTAGACATTAGATGGGCATGGTTTTACTTTTTGTCATATGCTTGTATATTTTCTGGAGCCATTGAGAAGTTGGATTTGATTTACGAGAGCTCATTGCTTGTTCTGGCAGAATATAGATTTGATGTTTTGTCAAAGTTTCCCTTGTATGCTCTTCTGCTTTTATAATTTTATGTCAGCGATTTCTACGGAGAACTGCCATACTACTTGTAATGCTCACTATTGGTATCAAAATGTTGGAATACGCTTCATATAAATAGTAATTCCTAGAAGATGGCCATTTTGTGTTTAGATGATAGATAGGTCACTAGACTCACTACACCATCTATTGTTTCGTAGGTTTGGCTATAACTCGGCCATAAGGGAGTCATTTGTATGTTGGATTCTGATGTTCGTGTCTGATACTTTGTTCATGTATACTATTATCCTATTAGAAATTTTTGTACTCAATATGGGAAATGACACTGTTGGGATTTATGTTAGATGTCCTCCTTCATTGCAGGTAATTGTGGGCAGTTTCATTGCAGATGGCCGGAATGATACAAAGTCAATAAGCCAAATGGAACCCCTCTCTGCTCCACCAAAGCTGACACCAGGTGGTGGTGCAACAGGTGCTAGCAGCCCTCAATCACACGGGACGTTCAGTGAATCCTCTGGTGGGAGCCCACTCAACCACAGTACAGGAGCTTTCAACAATAACAACCCTCAAGGCATCTCGAGCATGCCATGGAGGTGATTTTTGCTGTAGATTGGTTTTCTCCCTTGTGATGGTACGGGATCTGTTGTCTATTAGCTAATTCTTTCACCCTTGAAAAGACCCGGTTGTTGGTTAAGCTCGTTGTTGTACAACTTATATGCAGAGTTAGTACAAGTGGCGACTTTCCAGGGGCCTTGGTGGTCCTGGCGATAGCCAACCTTTGTAGTGGTGAAAAGGTGCTCTTCCCCAGTTATTGGTATCATTAGATGTACTCGTAGGGTCTAGAGAACAGAATGGTGATTTAGTTCTAGTTAATATATGTGTTAGGTGTTCTGTTGTCGCCCATGAAATGGACCAACCTTGTTCCTGGTGTGTCCATTTTCCGAAAGCGCCTCTACATTGCATGAAGTTATCATATTTATGTTGTCTGGTAGGCCCATTCAGGTTTGCATTAGTTTTGATTTAGGTGTTTGAAATATAAACTTGTGATTTTCCTACTTTATCATACAAACTTCTACAAACTAAAAATGGATAGCACCTATTAGAGATTTTTAAGCAACAGGGACATGCCATGTTGTATTTAGCTAATGATTTTTAACTTTTACTCCTTTTTGAACGTTTCATCATCCTAATAACACTGATAAGTCAATTGCGAGTTAGAAGATAATCACCTCCACACTAGTGTATTTATTAACAAGTTGACAATGTCTGCGAATCACAAGTTCACAACCCAAATTCCAAAGAGGGAAGAATGCAAATGTCAATATTTAAAACAAGCGACATGGATTGATCACTTCTGTTTAGTAGGATAAGAAGCCATCTTGTTGATACCACAGAGGCCTTCAGGTTTCCCAGTGCTTCTCTTCATCCTTATGAATCCTTTCTCCCCCCATTTTGGGCCCCATGAGTTCTTCACAATTATGTAGTCCAACCCCTTGTTTGATCCATATCCAACAGCCGCAACTCCATGATCCAGCTCTGTTCCACAGTGCCCGTCGAACACACCCTGCAGATTAAAAACTCGACATTTTCCCAAGTGAGGTGGCAAGTCTGGATTGCTTGGGTATCTAGTATTTATGTACTAGTATATGTGCATAAAATAAAGGATGGCATGCATCCACGCTCTTCAACACCATATATGTAGTAAAATGCAGTCTTATAAAGGGAATGACGAGTTATTTTGCATCTTTGTCTCACTTTTCTGTACATATAGCCTTGCATACATACATGTACGTGGTCGGGTTTAAGGACTTACCCCACTGTAAAACTGGAAATCTCTACCAGAAGCTTCAATAGCAACACTGAGAGGCTGGTTTGCAAGTGCTTTCAGGAGGCTTTGTTCATTGTTCTCTGGCACATCATGGTAACCGCTAATGGTCACTACCTCTGATGCTTCCTATTAAATTGGACACCATAAGAAAATATGAAAACATATCATTGAAATAAGTATGCGATTTGTATGAAATAGTAGTATGTGTCTTTTTAACATGATCTGGGGACTTTCGGATTGTGAAAATGTATATAGGACAAATTACATCTAGACATCATAAATTCATAGCTTACCTTCCTCTCACCACAAGTTCCTTCCTCCATGATGTAAGGGTAATCATCCTCCTTGTGAAGCCCCTCATTGGCCATAATATATTCAAAAGCATAATCCATAAGACCCCCATTACAGCCATGGTTGAAGGATGTGTCGCAGTCAATCAGCTCTTGCTCAGAAAGAGATGTTAAGTTACCAGTGACAATTTGGTTTATTCCCTCAACGGCAGCCACAGTTGAAAATGCCCAGCAACTCCCTGCATGCATGATATTCACCCATTCATACATGTAATTAACCTTTCATTTGGACATATATCATGTCGTACTTTTTCTCTATAAAGTAGCTATATATATCCTAATTACCATTAATTCTTGCCTTAGTACATATGCAGAGCCATACATCTATAGGTTATATATGTTGTTCAATTTAGTACTAATAAATCATATGGTAATGATAGACAATAATTCAAAGTGTTAACAAAATTTCTAGTACGTACTTACCACATGAACCTTGGTTCTTGATGGGTGTGACGGCCCCTTTTTTCCTCCAATCGACAGACTTGGGCAAATCTACAATGTCTCTATAACTGAATTCTTCACGGGACCCCTTTCTTTTAGGCAAATCAACATGGAGGCCAAGATACATGGTTCTAAACTCTTCATGGCTCAAATCTGCAAACTCGTTCAGTCCGAGCCAGTAGTTGATGATCTTCTTGTTCCTCTCGTCGATGTGCTTCAAATTATCCTTGAACACCTCAAACCTATGCAACTTCTCTTCAATACTTTCGTAAGTTTTGCTGTGTTTGGCCATCCATGATTCAAATAAATCAATGAGTCCATCTATGGATTTTAAGTCATTTGGTGAATAACCAACAATGGAGAAATCATGAGCAAAAGCCAACGAGGTCAGAAGTGAAAAGGAAAATGAGAAAAAGAGTGCCAATTTGGAAAAGGATGAAATAGCCATTAATTGCAAAGAGGTTAGAACAAAGTAAGAAAGAAAGAAGGATCAAAGAAAGAGAGATGAAGATGGAGGTGGCAGATGTTCGGATTTATATAGATTGTTTAATTTCTTAGCAATATTATGTTGCTTTCAAGTAAAGTCGATGAAGTGTCTATAGCAGAATGAGTCTTTAAGATTGGTTCTTTTTGGCAGACTTTAAATCCAAGCTTGTCTCTGTGACCCTTGATCATGTAATAGCTGACAGGACCAAGCTATACTTGGACAATACCCTTATACCCTTTTTTATCTGATACTATACTAAACTTATGCTGGAGCTTAGGTGCACCATCAATTTTTTTTTTTTTTTGGTATATTCAAAATGGAAGTGCAACTCCACTTGGAAGTATTGTCCCGTCACACCACACCACAATCTGTAGGGGGACTCCACCATCATTCATACATAAGTATAATCAAAATCTCTCTCTCTCTCTCATTTATTAAAGAATGAGATACTAGTGTGCAGTTTTTTCTTGTATAAGTACCAAGTCCACCCATTGTCATTTAGATTGCTAAAGTCATGATTTAGCTTCATTATTTTTGGAAAAATTTAAGTCTACCCATTGTCATTTATTGATGCCAAAATATGGCAATGTCATCTATTGTCACCAAAGGTATCTATTGCTATTTCTCAAACATCATGCAAGTTATTTGATTTGCATTGAAAAATGTATGGGTTTAAATGATTTGAGATTTGCGGTGCAACAACGTACATTGTTATTATGTAACTTTTTGACACTATAGCAAGGAAAAAATGATTTTGACAAAAAACATATTGACACCAACAGATAAACTAGAGGTGGCAAATGGACGGGTTTGAGCAGACTTGAGTTTGATCATGGAATAGGGCCGAATAATAGAACTATTGTAATAGAGACGTACTACAAAATATGACAATTAGAATACAATCAATATAAATATGGTCGTGAAAAAAAAAAAAGCAAGAAGAAAAAATAAAGACAAACCATCTATATAGAAAAGTAGAAATACATAATTAATGAGTAGTGTTATAGAATCAAGTCAAAATAGAGAGCCAGATGTAGTCTGATTTTAAAAAAAGTTACCAACTAAAATAGGAAAATAAATTTTAAAGTACAAATTAATTCAAAACTTGCAGAGTTTGATGCTTGAGCATCCACATGAGTCTCCTTAGAATTTGGACCAGATTACACCTAAAAAGTCACTTTTCTATTTCAATAAGTTTTTTTTTTTAATTTTTAATTTCTCATACTATCTATTAGACCTCATTCTTTTAAAAATATTTATTATTAGATATTGTACGTTTTAATCTTTTCCAAAAAAAATTGAGAGAGTTGGAGAAAATAGAGAAATACTAAAATAAGAGTTGAGAGGAATAGCTCATCTCTATTGAAGAGGCACTTTAACAAAGATAAATTGTTGGAAGTGTTTTTGGGGGCTAATATTAAAGTCAGAAATCCTAAAGGAACCGACGGGATTTCTACCGACGCAAATGTAGGATTGAATCCCGTCGGTACATATAGTGGGGTTGTATTGAAGTGGTAGTTTTAAGGTTTTCCTCCAAATCTTAGTAAAAGATGAGATCTAGAGAATGAGATGATGTGAACGCTTTTAAGAAACGAAAATAAAGGCACAATAATATTACTCCATATTGCTGCCCATGGATCAGTAATCAGTAGATCGAATTCACGCAAATTCCATATGAGCAGACTGCAGAGCGGAGCAGTGGTGCAGAGGGGTTGCAACCACCACGAGATTGTATTTATTACGTCTAGTCGTCTACTATTCTATAATACGGTTAATACCTTCTTTTCACGATAGTCAAAGGTGTCCAGACCAACTTCATTGCACCTCTAGTATTCACCACCTTGATTTAGTAAAAGACTATTCATTCATGCCGTGACTAGGATTCAAAAGAAAAGTAAAACTTGGAATCCCTCCCTCTCTCTCTAAGAGTTCGGCGATTAGGATTTCCTTGGGGGAGGGGCGGCGGCGCCTCCCCCCCTCCTCTCTCTCTCTCTAAACTCGGTGCGCTCTGACGTCGACGGAGCCGATCATTCGCAAGCAATTTGCCTACATGCACTTCTTCCCTATCTTCTTCACCGCGTGCATCTCTATCGACGTTATCAGGCCATTCCCGTCCTTGTCGTTCCGGGTGTCACATAGATCGAGTCCAGACGAGGTCGTAGTTCTTGGGCCGGAGGTAGCTGTTGGTATTGCTGGATGGAGGGGTGTTGCTGTTGTGGTGGTTGAGGATCAGATCCGTGGTCTTTGTTGTTGGCTGCCTTGTGGCAGCAGTGGTGGTGGCAGTGATGGTTGCGGTCTTGCTTGGCAATTTGGTCGGTTGGATTTAGATGTGTGGGTCCGCTGTATCTTTATAGATTTTTTTTGGGTTATTGTTTTTGGGGTTTGTTGTTTCTCATCCCTTGTGGGTGTCTTTCTCACCTCTCGTAGGTGTCATTATTTTTCCTTGTTTGATGAACTCTGTGTGAGTTTTGCGAGATACGTGCCTTGTTCGATTGTGGATTTGAAAAAAATTTGGGTTTGGTTTTTGGGTAATGAGTGAAGAGAGAAAATATGGTAATAATTGAGGATATGGGTAATGAGTGGAGAAAGATAGAGAAAGAAATGAGATTAATGATTGGATATATGGGTAATGAGTGAAGAGAAATATGAAAGTAATGATTGAAAATATAGGTAATGAGTGAATTTGGGTTTGAATTTTTTTTTCCAAACCCACAACCGAACAAGGGTGTTGTAACTCTATGGCTCAGTATGTGGTTAAGAGTTCTATGTGAGAGAGTAGTTTCTATTAGTGGAACTCTATTTTCCCATATTGTAATGATTTTTTCTTTGCAATAGAAATCTTCTAAATTTTGACCCAAAAAAAAAATTAAAATTCAAAAAAAATTTCTCTTTTACTGCCTAAAGTTATCAAGTTTCGAACTTAAAATAATTGAATTTATAATTCACCCATGTTGCTACTTGAGCTTGCTTGGATTCCCTCTGTAATACCTGCATGGGGGATTATAAAAACTAGGTGAGCGAGTGAGTGAGGTGAGGATGATATCACTATTCAGATCAGACTTCCGAGCGCTCTCTTTTTCGTCTCGTCTAGGAAAGCCTGATGAGAAAGTCACACGCGTCGCATAAATCTGCTTTGGCAAAACTGACTTGGCAACTTTCACTTCTTATAAGTTATATCCCCATCCCATCCCATCCCAACTCCAAAATCTTTAATCCAAATCGTTTATCTCGTATATTTAGTGGGATAGAATCTGTGAAAAAAATTACTAACTTAATTGAATATCAATAACTTGGCGAACAAATCATTTTTTTGTTTTATTTTTTAATAACCAGATGTTCAGGCTAACTAATTATGTGCATCTTGATTAATTCTAAGAGACCATAAACTCATTATCCACTAATGGAGGCAAACTCGTGCCTTTATTAGAGTTAAGAAATGTAGAGGGAGATCCAAACAAAACAAAGTATAAGCATCGGTAACAAATTGGCATCCCGAGACAAATAGCTTTCAACCCATTTTTTGGGATTTCATGAAAAATTAAGATTTTAGGGGAAAGTAAACTCTAAATGTTTGGCCTTGACCACTAGCCCAACCTCTTTGAGTTTAAACAAATTGTACTTTATAGATTTAAATGGACAAAAAATAAAAATTTACAGTTAGACCTTCCCTTTAACCTATCGAAGTACACTCTTCGTCTCATTTTGATAGTTTTTTACGAAAAAACATGTAATTTTTGGATAAAAAAATAAAATACTTATATTCATAGTTTTTAAAATTTTTCGGCCCCAAATGAGAGAACTAATTGGGATCTTTAATTTAGTGCAAAAAAACTCAAAAAATCATGTACCGAAGTATTTTATTTTTTTATCTGAAAATTGCACATTTTTTTGTAGGGAACTGAAGAGTTTTTTTATTTTTCTTCAGATTATTTGCATCTGATCAACATGGTTTTTCCTAGACGTGCTAAAATATTACAAAGCCTACGAAATGAATGATTTGGATAAAAAATTTAGAGTCCACACAAGGTAAAGAAAAAATTGAGAGTATAAAGAGATCGGGGGGGGTGGGGGGGTGGGGAATATGGAGGAGAGTTATCTCGCAATTAATAGCCCCTGCCTTGTCCTTGCACAATCTCGATCTTTGCCTTTTGCTTTCTTAAGATGGTTTTTCTTCTTATGGAACTCCCTTTTCAGGTGGGCTTAAGTAATAGAGTCTAGGCTCCCTGGCCTTTCCGTAGCCCTTCTGCGACCATAATAAATACTCTCTCTCTCTCTCTCTCTCTCTCTCTCTCTCTCTCTCTTGCTCCTTCGGTTTCAGCGCTAGCTCTTACCGTCCGTATATTTTCAATAACTCTAGATACACTACATTGTTATATTATCCATTACACTTTTTATAAGATCCACTTTGGATTTCAAAAAAATATAAAAAAATATTCATAAATTTTAAAATAATATATTATGGAGCCTTGTAAAATATCAGCTCCAACAAATATTGATAAATATTATTTTTTGTTTCGTAAGGACGAAACTGTACAGTTGAGCAGTTTTGTCCCTACAAATCAAGAAATAATACTTACCGCTATCCGTTAGAGCTGATTTTTTACAAGGTCTCATAAAATATTATTCGAAAATTTATGGATATTTTTCTGTATTTTTTTGGGACCCTGAATGAGCTCAACAAAAAATGTAATGGATGGTATAATGGATGGATGGTAGTGTATATACAATCTCTTATATATTTTACTACTACCATACATATTATGATACAACAGCCCTTTCATTCCCTTCTCTCTCTCTCTCTCTCTCTATCTCTCTCTCTTTCAAACACACACACACACAGAAGAAGAAGAAGAAGGAAGAGTAGCTAGTACTGTGGGGGTGGGGGTGGGGTGGGGTGGGGGGAAGTAAACTACTACTAGTAAAGGAAGGGGAAGAGAAGAAGAAGATGTTGGGAATGGAAGATGTGATAATGAGTGAAATAGTAGTAATGGAAGACATAAACGAGCAAGGTTTGCCGCCTGGTTTCAGATTCCACCCTACCGATGAAGAACTTATAGCTTTCTACCTCACTCCTAAGGTGTTCAGAGGCAGCAGCTTCTTCAGTACTACTAGATTAATCCACATTGCTGAGGTGGACCTCAATAGGTGTGAGCCTTGGGAGCTTCCAGGTACGTACATACGTAGAATTCTACGAACAAATTAACCGTATAATCAATACACAGCTTTTTTTTGCTAGGCAATAATCCGTCTTCACTCTTGCTCCATCTCAACAATCAGCATGCAAGCATGGTGTCAACTAGATACATGTGTACATATCTATAGGCAACAATGCTATGGTAACCAGTACCATATTTAATTTGAATACCATGTGAAGTATTGTCATGATATTGGTAAAATGTGTTTTACTATATGACAAAATATGACATATTTTACTAATATTATGGTGATACATCACATAGTACCCAAAATGTGATACTGAGACATAATCAACAAAGCATTAATGAGCATCACTGTATAATTAAAGCTAGCTAGGATGTGTGCGAGAAATGAGAAAGCTCCCCCCCACCCCAACCCCAACCCCAAATGCACTTTTCCTAGTGTTGATCAATATGAATATGAATTCATTCAACATTACCTCACATATTCCTCTCTCCAATTGAACTTAACTGATGAGGTCCCAAAGTGAGCCCCATTTTCATGCTTTATAATCAATTTTTACCAGGTGGTTATGGTACTTTAAAACGGCTTATGGTGTCCCTAGCTCCCTCCTTCATGAGCATAATACATTATGCACTCAAATACACATAGTACTGCCCAACCTAATTAAATGTCTCGCCAGCTTTCTCTATCAGTTCCTGAAACTTTTACACCCATCTCTCTAAACAACACTACACTACACTACAATACATACATCTTTCTCTGGAAAATTTATACCCTTGCAGATAAAATCATGAGATTTTGTGTGTGTGTGTGTGTGTATATATATATATATATATATATATATATATATATATATATATATATATATATATATATATATAGAGAGAGAGAGAGAGAGAGAGAGAGACAGAGAGAGAGAGAGAGAGAATTGACGGAAGAATGTGGACGTAATATGTTTATTTATAGCTCTGTGTTATTATAGTACGATTACGTAGGAGTAATTGGTTGTGTCCAATTAATATATAGAGTAATAATGTCAAATAATTAATTGCAATATTCATGAGCAGATGTGGCAAAGAAGGGGGAGAGAGAGTGGTATTTTTACAGCTTGAGAGATAGGAAGTATCCAACAGGGTTAAGAACAAACAGAGCAACGGGAGCTGGGTATTGGAAAGCAACAGGAAAAGACAAAGAGGTGAAGAGCGGCAGCAATAGTAGTAGTAGTAAAACAGTAGTAGTTGGGATGAAGAAAACACTTGTCTTTTACAAAGGCAGAGCTCCCCGTGGTGAAAAGACCGAGTGGGTCATGCACGAATACCGACTCCTCCACGCCCCTGATCACTTCTCCTCCTCCGACTCCTCCTCCTATCGCCAGGCCCAGTACCACACGTGCAAGGTACTAATACCTATCCTTTAGTACGACTCCTCCCTAAATAAAACTCTCCACTCACTCACTTTCTTACACACGCACCTTCAACCATGAGCAGTTGATCAACACTGGGCTATGCATTTTGTGAGTTTTTTCTTTTTACGAGTTGACTTTATCTTTGTGTTTTGATTGATCCAACGAGATGAAAACAGAAGAAGAAGAAGAAGAAGTTAAAAAGTGACAAATGCTGTACCTGTTTGTCTATTTGACATCTTTCACTTTGGCTACTCATGGTTAAAATGTTACTGGTAAGGTATATTCTCAGGGAAAAAAATAAAATAAATAAGTGGTAACGTGTACTGATCCAATATTGTGGTTAACGTTGTTCTTCTAATGACATAACTGTGGTTCTTCTAATGACACCAGACGTAACGGTTATGTAATTTAGTTATAATATCCAAATAATGTCAAATGACTCAAATCGAAAGGCTCGTTGTCAGAAACTAACATTTTTTTTTCCAAATCTTTACTAGCTTAACTTTGTACAGAATTCCGCATATGGTAATGGTGATGAATTTTGCCTGATGTTCAGCGATTCCCACCCTTGTACCATATCTTTTGAAGAAACTCTAATGGATAATTCTTTAATAAGGTTTATATGGTTAAGCTCAATTGTATCGAAAAAAATGATTGTTATAGAACCTAGCTATGACTACGATTGACATGTGCGTTTAAAAAAATGACGTGTGTTTACAGGACGAATGGGTGATTTGTAGAATCGTTCACAAAAGGGGAGAGAAGAGAAATCCACTAGTATATAATCAAGGCCAAAGCTACGGTAGCTACCACCACCACCACCACCTATTCGAGGGAGCTTGTTCATCTCACAGTACCACAGGGGGTTCCTTTCCCCCCTTGCTTGAAAATGCAACAACAGCAAAACCATCAATAGCAACAGCTGCATTGCTACAGCCGGAATCTCAACCTCAAAACCATTTTGATCTAATGGATCATCAAATTCTGCTCTACCAACAACATACTAGTGACCACTACCTCCGATCAGCAAATTCAGCAGTACTGATGACAAACCCAATATTCTCCCCAGCCTTTCCAATAAATGAAGGCTGTTGTTTTTCACCCAATCCTCATACCCACAACATCAACCCATCACCCTCATCCTCCATTCTCTTCAACTCCCTCCTTTCACGTCAACAAGAAGCCACTACTCCAAAACAGTGCAAGACAGAGGCCAACGTTTCCAGCTTATTCGGCCAACTGCCCTATGCTGATCACTTGGGCTGGGTGGATAAGGTTCACTCTGAGACCGATGAGTACTCTCCATTTGCAAATCCCTTGCTTTACGGGATGGATTGTGGGGTAATGACAATGGGGTTGTCATCAGCTGCTGCTGATTCCACCACTGTTCCTGTGATGCCAACCAGTAATACTTCGACGGCAGCTTTCAACAATCATAATAATGACAGGGCCGGCGTCCAATTCCAAACCTTGGTGGTGGATCCTACCATCAGTTCAGTTACAGGAGAAGTTCCCTGGCATTTGGATCCTTAAAGATCTTTTGAGCATTTGATTTTTAACGTGATGTGTACCTATAGTAGGAGCAGTATTTCATAGTAGTAGTACCAGTACTAGTCTTAAATGGGAGCTAGCTAGGGAGGGGAGGGGACCAGTCTAAAGCTTTAGCTAATAGCTCCTTCTACCCATTTTATCCAGCAATGCACGCAACCTTGTTTTCTATGATTTGGCATTTTGATGCTGCCTGCATGCAGCGACGTCCATAGCTGAGCTATTGGATTCTACTATTATTATTTATGGCATTTGCTGCACTGCTTTGCACGTAACTTGTTTATTGTTGGAGATTTCGCTGCAGCTTAGGATTCGATTATGAATTGAAGATCGCGATGGCCTTTTGCACGAGTGCTTGTGCAAGTGTTTTAGAGAGAGAGAGAGAGAGATATATATATTTGCTTTGAAATGAGGGATGTAGGAGGGGGGCATTGGGGTGTGATGAGAGCCAGGTCTGACTCTGTCAGGTGGTGGTGGTCGTGTTTGATGTGACAGGGTTGATGGGATTGGAGTGGGTTTTGGATATTTTATGTTACCTTTTATTCATCATTGATGAAACGATTGGGTCCCTACCTACGGGGAGGGGGGGGGGGGGGCTGATTCTGGGTCCACTCTGGTCTCGCTCCGATGATCGGAATCATTCACTTTGTAGAGCTCGTCGAGTAAAATAACCATGCAAAAAATTAGCTTAATTGGATATCGTTAAGTACCTGATCAGAGCCTTTATAACTCTCGGTCCATGGGTTACAGTGGATTTGATCCAGTATTTCGGATTTATTCTTTTCAAGATAAAAAGGTTCCGATCAGACATTTAACAATATTCAATTAAGCTAATTTTTTGCATGGTTGTTCTACTTGACGAGTTCTACAAAATGAACGATTCCGATCATCAGAGCGAGACCGGAATGGGCTCAAAAACTGAGCCCAGCACCCCCCCCTACCCCCTACCTACGGACCTTCCTATCTATCTCATTCCTCAATGCATCCATGCGGGGGTCTACTACTAGTTTAGGCTCTTGCAGGAGATATCTAACCTCAGTACTCTCTCTCTCTCCCTATTCAGAGATGGACAGAAAAAAGAGTTTAAACTTTAAAGGGTGTAGGCAGTAGTGTCTCTTTTTTTTAGTGAAAAGGAAGAAGGGGAATGGATGGATGGAGGGGCTCCATATTTAGAGAGCATGAGCACGAGAATGCAGGCATACGATGAGTCATGAATTTGCTTTTGAGATCGTGATGTAAAAAAGGCTTTAGGGCTTGTTCGGACAAAAAAGTCATTAGCTTTCCCGCAAAAAATAAACCAAACAAATTCACATAAAAACAAAAATAAGTCAATAAGTCACTTTTTTCGTCTTTATTCAAAAAATATTGGATTTCGATCAAAATTTTATACTTTTTAGATTCCTCTCGTCATGAAGATGCAATAATTTCCAAAAAAAAATGAGAATAAGCCAAGTGATACGAAAAAAATTTAAATAAAAACAAAAAATAAGCCACTTTGACTTCTTTGTCCGAACACCCCCTTAATTTAGCAGTCCGGCTAATGAATGCACTATAGCACCGTTTAACATTGTGATTTGTACACTACTATGTACTTCTTCTGTCTCGTTTTCTTCGTCTAAAATTCTCTTTTTTTGTGTCCCAGAGATTGTCTAATTGACAAGACAATAGTACAAAATTCTGGTAGTGTTTGATTGGGAGTTTAGTTTAATTTAGTTTTGGTAGTGGGTAGAGAGAGAAATAGAGTAATGATTGAAGATAGGGGTAATGATTGGAGAGAGATAGAGAGAGATGTGAAAGTAATAATTGGAGAAATAGGGTAATGATTGGAAAAAAAAGTAGGGTAATGATTGAAAACAAAACTAAAACTAAAACTAAAACTAAGTTAAGAACCGAACAATTAATTTTTCCGTTTTACCCTTCTCTCAAATTTGGAAGATGAAAGTTTGAATTTTAAAATTTTTACTTTATGCCTTTCCGGACTTCCAAAATACTTGGTAGTACCCGCCACAATTTTTGGAATTGCATAAGTGCAATTTCAAAAATTTCTGACTCCAACTTTAAGTGCATGAGTGGGAAATTCAAATTGAGACTAGAAGAACTACTCAGGCCCCGTTCCGGAACTCAATATAAGTACTTATTTTTTAAGAAGGTAATTTCAAGCTCAAAAATAATATGTTTACGCAAATAATTTTTTTATCAATATGGATCTTGTTTGATAGATCTCATCGAGATCTTTTATACGGTGCAAAAAAAATTAAAAATTTATTTTTCATTTACATTATTTTTGAATTTGAAAATGTGAAATAAGTACTTATTTTTTAAGAAGGTGTTGTGGAACGGGGCCTCAATGGTATTATTGGAAATGTGAAGTTTTAAAAAGGTAATCATGATATTCTCTTAAATTTGTAGTATTCTGATATTGGACGATAAAAATGCGACGGGGACCAAATTTATACAAATCAGATGAATGGAGAGTTTGGATTGAAAAATTAACCTATTTTTTTAGTATTCAAATTTTTTTTTGCATTTGTTTGTTTTTGGTCAAATTTTTGTGACTTATTGATTCGTCTCGACGAGATGAATCGAAAAAATAAAAAAATTTGATCGAAACTCATACTCCCTCCGTCACTTTTTAAGTGTCCTGCTTCGTAACTCCAACTTATTAAAAAGACATCATCATTATATCTTTCACATCAACTTTTTCCTCCATTTTTCTTACTTACCTATCATCATTACACTTTTACTTACTAACTTTTCAAAATGGAATCTACTTTTAGGGACAAAATGAAAAATTCACCAACTTTTACCCACTAACTTTACAAAATGGACACTTATTAAGAGACAGCCCAAAATGAAATACTGGACTATAAAATAGGGACGGAGGGAGTAATTTTTTAAATAAAAACAAAAAATAAGTAAAAAAAAAAACAACTTTTTTTTATTTTTTTAAACTTTTTTTTTTGTCTTTTCAAAAAATATTATGAGTTTCGATCAAAATTTTATACTGTAAAAGAACAAAATGAGGGGGAAAAAACCCATGTAGGAAGGGTTAATCAAGAGTTTTTGAAGCACTTCAAGTGTAATGGAGACTATTTCGACACCAGCAAATGAAACAAGTTTAGGAGAAAAAAAAAAGGAAAAATTTCAAAATGGCACCTGAACTTTCATTGCAATGTCACAGAAATACCTAAACTTCACTTTATATCAATTAAACATCTGAACTTACAAAATCTCCAAAATGAAGCACCTGCCGTTAGCCTCCATCCATTCCATCCACAAAAATTGCTGATGTGGCACACTTCACCCGTTATGGGCCCATTTCACATGTTAGGAAGCAAATGAAATGCACACAATCACAACCCAACACTATCCTTCTTCACCTTTTAATTGTGCGCACAATCAAAACTCCACGGATAAAAAAAAAAAAAAAATCAAAACCCCACAAACCTCCAATCTAGTCCCCTTCACTAGACTAGTCAGAGAAGTTTCCACCGCCACTGATGAAGTTTCTTAGGAGCAATTTCGGTGATCGAAGCAGAGACAAATCGCATTCTAGTCCAATATTCATTTGCAAGAAGAACACTCGCAATCGAGACCCACAAACCGTCCTCTCCTAAAGTCACTGGCATCGACCAAGTTGGAGCCTACTGACCCATCTCCTTCAACAAATCAAACCCAAATCATTTTGTTCCGGTTTCAACAAACGGGTCGGGTCTTCCCGATTCGGATGGTGCGAAAAAGTCGAAGTTAGAGATGAAGAGGAGCGAGAAATAGAGGATGGCCATAGCTAAGAAGGTCGGAAAGGATCGAGAAATAAGGATGACAATGGAGCTGAGAGGTTGGGGAGGAGCGAGAAACGGAGGAGGGACCCACATCTGAGGTCAAGCGACTCAAGCCTGATCTAGAGATTTAGTTTTAGAATCAAGGATTGTTGAAGAAATCGAACCGAATTTGGAAGAAATTGTGGATTGGTTGATGGGAAAGTAGAGAAAATTAGGAGGGTTTAAGAAGTGGAAGCGACAATGGATCTAGCACAGTGAAAGAGTGAGGTTTTGATTGTGTCCATGTCTCTTTACTTGCTTACATGTAAAGTGTGGCCAGTTAACGAGTGATGTGTGCCACATCAGCAATTTTGTTGACGGAACGGATGGAGGCTAATGGCAGGTAGGGCTGCAAACGATCCGAGCCGCTCGCGAGCGGCTCGGAGCTCGGCTCGATAACGGCTCGGCTCGGTTCAAGACAAAAATGAACGAGCTCGAGCTCGAGTCCTGGGCTCGTTTCATAAACGAGCCGAGCTCGAGCTAGTCAAAACTCGGCTCGAATTGGCTCGCGAGCTTGATTATATTATTTATATATATATATATATATATATATATATTTTACATATTTATATTTATTTATATATATATTTATATATATTTGTTTCATAAACGAGCCGAACGAGCTGAGCTCGAGCTCCGTAAATACATATCGAGCCGAGCTCGAGCCAACTAAATTTTTGCCGAGTCGAGCTCGAACACTCTAAAACTCGGCTCGGCTCGGCTCGGCTCGTTTGCAGCCCTAATGGCAGGTGCCTCATTTTGGGGATTTTGTAAGTCCGGGTATTTAATTGAAATAAAATGAAATCTAGGTGTTTTGGTGACATTGGAGTGAAAGTTCAGATGTCCTTTTGAAATTTTTCCAAAAAAAAAAGTTTAGAAGAAAGAATGGTGAAAAGGAAATGCCTGGGGGAATGGCGCGTCACATTACTTTTTCTGATTGAGTAAATGGTTATTTTGTTATTATTTACAAAACTAAGGGCAAACTTGTAAACATGTTGAAAGTGCTTTGTGATGTTATTATCTAGTACGGGAAGAATTGTAAAGCTGGCCAATGGACCCACATATCCGGTGCCATCAAACACCCTTTAGCATTTAGTCTAGTTTGAAATCAAGATTTGCCCTTACGCCCTTTGACCCCTGAGAAGGTTTTTTTAATAAAAATTTATACGAACAAATTTGAACCGTCTAAAATATTTTTGGACGGCTGAAATAAAAAAAATAGACCAAACTGGTCCAGGCCGAACTTGACAGGATCCGACCCCGAGTGGACTCTTCTATTCAATTTTCTTCTGTTTTGGGTACAAATGAGTCTTTTCTTCTGTTTGACTTTACGAGAGACGGAGGTATCCCAATTTGCTACTAGTACCACATTTGGACCGTAGGAATATGAATATATGGATGCATCAATTGATACTGTACTAGCCTACTTGGTCTCCATCCCTTCCTATTGCATCATACCCTCAACAAAAGATACACTATTAATAAGCAGTCTCAAAACAACTAGGAGAAAATTAGAGACATCTCATGCTCCAAATTTTGATTCTTCAGTCAAACTCCATGCTCGATCCCAAAAGTAGCTAGGTAATCCCACCACAAGGGAAACAAGCTTGGGCCTGGAGGATCAACCCAATACAAGGAACTTTAAGATGACAATTAAGGTAGGTAGAGTATTAGTCTGAAGATGGCCCCAACATGACGGGCCTGGCCCAATATTCTTAATTACTTCAATTCCTCTTATAATTACTGGAGTAATTCACTGATAGTGAAATATGCATATTGCATCATATATACATGCATGGTGGGGTGAATTGGAATAAAGTCCTCTTTGTGTGGGGTACGTGCATGGTTATTTGGCGACTACAGGCTGTGGTTTAATCTCTATTGTCTGTCATCGGCATTTTTGTCCAGCTATGAGAGACTTCACTAGATTTGGGTACACCGCTCTCTTGATCAAAGTCTGATCAGGCTATGTAACGCATATGATCATACTATTAGGCAACCACCCCATGGACAGTTGTCTGAGCTGTACGTACCGAGGCAGGGACTGCGACATCAAAGCTAGCTGAGTTATGGAAGAGTAGGGTGGTTTTTTGTTGTTGTTGTTCATAAATGTCTTCCGTTGTGGAAGGTAGTCCTCCCTACTTGTACATCCTTTGTCCTCCTACGTGAGGTTCACGCAGGACCCATAGTTAGACTCCTCATGTTATGTGAGGGAAGAGAGTATATACCGAAAGTACTGAATAATTATTTCTCATTTAATGATAATGTCAAAACTATTTTTGTTTATGTCAAAACTCAAGGTTTTTTATAGTAATCATTTTGTCCTTTCCGGTAGGAAAAGTTCATTTTGTTCCACTACAACAAAAAAGGTCTATGATGACGAAAAAAATTCGTCGCCAAAGAAGCCAAATTTGTCGCTAAAGCTTATGGCGACGAAAAATTTCATTGCCCCATTTCGTTGTCTTTTGTTTCACATGAAAGGGGTGCCGCCCTTTGGGGACGAATTTTTTTGTCGTCAAATGTATATTTTACCGACGAAATTTATTTTCGCCATCAAAAACGCCCAAACTCAAATTTTTTTTTTTCGACTTTGCTGTTGCACGGACTCGTACTTGAGACCCATAGGTTCTTGAACAATGACTCCAACCACTCAACCAACCAACTCTTTATTGATAGTTATGCAAAATCAAATATATATATATATATATAGACATTTTTGAGAATTTTCATATTAACCAATGAGTGAAATATATGTAACATACAGAGAAAATAGAATTATTTATTTCAAATAAATTTTTTTTCTGAAATTTTTTAAATTTTTTTAAGAATTGGCAATGAAAAATTAATTTCATCGTCAAATTGTTCCAATTGGCGACCAAAAATTAATTTTCTCGCAAAAATGTCCCATTTGACGACGAAATTCAATTTTCTCGCAAAAAAAGTCTCATTTAACGACGAAATCCAATTTTCTCGCCAAAAAGTACCATTTGGTGACGAATTTTGGATTTCGTCGCGATAGACCATTTTTGTTGTAGTGTTCTCTTAATAATTTGAAATCTCAAAATTAGAAAAACAAATTGGGATGACTATATGTGGACCCAAACACGAACGAATCTTCCTACTTTGCTACCGGTGACGGGAATGGACACATCATCCACTTGGCCAATCTCAGCACTGAGTTTTAACCGACTTTCTTACGGCCCCTTTGGATTGAGGGGTTTCATGAGAAAAGAAATGAATGGATAATAAAGACATCCCTCATTTGAATTCAACAGTTTGGTGAGATCAATGAAGGGAAAAATACAATAAAGAAATGTTTTGATTGGCCATTCCCTTTCTTATCTCTCCCTTTTCTACCATCAAAATGAGCCTTTAGAGATAAACTGTATAGGGAGACCCAAACTTAGATCCATATCGGAGTGAACTTGACGCTATACTGGGCGGGTGGCATGTTGGGATTCCATTTCTCCAAGATGAGGAAATGGTTGTTGAATTAAGAACCACAACTTACCATTCATGATACGGATCGCATCCGTCTTGGAGGGAAGAATAAACTACTGGTAAATGCCCTTGCCGATCTCCAGAACTCTACCCCGAGACGGGAAATGACAGGCCAGTCTCATTTTTGGGGTGGAGTTTCATGTCAATCTTTTTTTGTCAATGTTATTCTACATCAAAACCATTTTTAAAGATGCAAAATATAGAATTTTATCTTACCTTTTGTCACTTTTTACAATTTTATCTTACCTTTTGTCACTTTTTACACCCTCATAATTCATACCCTTATAAAGAGTTCACACCACTTTGCAAGAATTCACATCCTTTTGCAGAATTTACACTCCCAAATTTACATCCCTTTGCAGAATTTTTACTCCTAGAATTCACACTCCTTAGCACTATTCACACCCCGAGAATTCACATATCAGAAAAGACACAATTCACACCCAAATGGAGAATTCACACATTCAAAAAGAAACAGAATTCACATCTCATTTACACTTTTCATATTCCGAAATTAAAGAATTCACAAACACAATAACCAAGATAGGGTGTGAATTGTGAAACACAGACGAAGCTGCTGAACTACAGGGAGAGAGCTATACAGAGAGATAAAGTACTCCAGTAATCTCTTCTAGAAAGAGAGAGGTCGGCCATAAATGTAGAGCTGAACCACAATTATCAATACGTGCGAAGGAACTAGGAAGCAGTTTTATAAATAAACAAAATATGAATGAACTTCCAACCACACTCCTTCAAACTTTACCAAAATTCCAATCTATTCCGAACCTAGGGTTTTCTTTCGACGTGTTACTCAGCGGAGAACCTGTCAAGATCGGCGTCATTCCGGGAGGGGAGCGGCGATGAGGAGGAGCAGCGGTGAATTGTGTAGGTCTTCTTTGGTATGTTTATTTTTTATGAGGACTTGTTCTTCTTCTCCTTCTTCAGTTGGTTTTTACTTGTACTTCTACTGGTTCAAAAAAACGAGATCCAAAATCATCTCGGGGCTTTTTCGCCGGGAGGTTCGACGGCCGGCGGCAAGGTCCAACCGAAGACGAGGACGTCAACGAGGAACAGGGCGGTGGAGAGAAAGATTGGCCCGGAAAAAGGTTACGATGTCGATGAATTTGGTAGACAGGTAGATGCGGGAGAAAATCAAGAGAGAGAGGGTGACGCCGAATAGGAGGTGGATGCAGGATTTTGGAGGTATTTTTGGTACCTAACTTAAAATGCTTAAAATGAGGTTTACGTGGATAGGCCTTGACAATAGGTGGGCCTAGACAAGTAACGAAAGACAAAAAATGGCCGGTCAAGAATAACCTCGAATTAAGATCCATAGTAGTTTTGAGCCCACCCAAATCGATTGACTGGTTTCTTAGATATAATCTTCCCGAAAAGGAACTGTGTTACTGGTACAACTAGAGTTGTACAGACAATGTGTACAACGAGCTTTTGGGTTCGTTTCGAATCCAACAAAGATAATTGAAACCGCTTATTTTGTTCAAAATATTTTTTTAAGGTCCCTGTAAAAAATAAACTACATCCGATATCGTGAACGGCGTTTATGAAATGTCCATATTTGCTAAATTGCTAGCCTAAATTTTGAAGCAAAATTGGACGTTTTGTAAACACCCTTAATGATATCGGATGGAGCTGATTTTTTAAGGAGACCCCCAAAAAAATATTTTGAATAAAATGAGCGACTTCGATTATCTTTGTTGAACCCAAAACGAGCCAAAAAGCGCGCTGTACGCGCTGTCTGTACAGCACTTGCTGTACCAGTAGCATTTCTTCCCGAAAAGGCTGGTTTGACACTCTTCCTCGCTAGACTTAACATCATCGTCTTGTAGGGTTACCTCACTTTGTTCACCATCCGTGCATGAGCCCGAAAAAAGGAAACGATTGGATAGATCATCATCTGGATTGATCGGAGACTGTGACATCTTGGAGAGTGCGATGATCAGCTTAACAAGACATGATATTCCACGAGGGAGTTGTAAACATGGTCGAGTCCGATTTTTGTTCACAAACCATTTGCACTAGTCAAAAATTGCATAAAATTAATAGCCTAATGAAATATTTTAGGATAGTGATTTTTGCACTCCCATATTTTATAACCACACTTTCCATTTCGTCGTTATTCATGTGAATGTTACAACATTTTTTTGATAGGCAAATGTGTGTTTTTCATAATTTCTAAAACTTTGTATTATAATCGAGATCTATCAAACAAGATACATATTACATATTTTTCAAGATTCACATTAAAAAATATTGGCAAAAGACATAAAAAATACAAACAGGATAATGGACAATGAGAATGAGACGGAGAGAGTATTTTATTTTGTTGAAGTGAACTGCTCAAAGACTGGCGCCTTAATATCGATTCTGCATTTTTACTCTTCCCATGATTGGGCCCCCAACCATATAAAATCAGTTCAAGAATGGATTTCCTAAATCACAAAATGAGTTTATCCTACCTACTTTGGCAGGCAACCCATCCATTTAGCGCTCCATCTTTCATCCCCCAATTTTCTCCCGGGCATAACTGCTCTAGTGCAAATTTAAGCCTTTTAAAATACAGACCATAAATTGCGAGGTAGAAGTTGTAAAATAATTTGGTTGCATGTGTAGGGGATTCAGAGGGTAGAGGCAAGTCGGTCCGCTAGGGATTTGGAGAGTAGAGGCAAGTTAGGTCCCTGGTATCTTAATTGACGTTTGGCTGCAAAGTGCACTATAAATTTTTGCACGCACGAGGTTAACCTTTTGCCCCAGGAGAGAACAAATTAAAGTCATTTAGGATTTTGGAGATGGTGTGGCAGTTTGCTACAATCGCTTTGGCAAAGAGGACCAGGTCATCAGCAAAGAAGATACAGGAGAGCTTTGTGTGCTCATAGCATTTTTTGTACGTATGCTTTTCATTTTCTAGTCTTTCCCACTTAATTTCCATTGCGCTTACCTCAGCCGATCCATATATGAATGGCTGATGAATCGTATACATAACTGAGTGCCTAAGAGCATGTACACCAAGAAAAGCTATTTTACCTACTCAAAAAGGTATATTTGTGTTTTACCTATTCCCTTTTTCCTCCCAACTTGCACGAGACTCTTTATCATCCTGTATGTATTCATCAAATATTCATATAATATTCACTAGTGAGAGAGAGAAACTCAAATCCAGGAAAATCAAATCCTCCGCCAGTCCTCTGCCGTCCTCGAATCCGACCTCCGCTCAGATCCAAGTCGACCTCCGACAGTCCTCTGCCCTCCTCCAAGCCCTCTAGCAATCCGCCGTCAACGAGATCGTCGCCTTCGACCTCATCTGCTCCACCTGCCTCACCCTTGACCTCTGGAAGACCGTCTGCGCCGGCATCTACTCCGACCTCGACTTCCCTGACCCCAACGTCGCCGCCGGCGCCGTCTCCATCAGCAAAGATCAACCTTTGCTGATCCGGTAGGACCCTCTTTGTCCTGGATATTCGTCGTTGTTGGTCGGAATCCTTCGTAGCAGAGAGCAAGAACAAGAGAGAGAATGAGGCAGTGGTAAGGAGGAGAGAGAAAGAATAATATTTTAATAATTTGTTCATGAACAGTAGCTCGTTAGAAGTAGAGAGCATTTTTTCGAAAGGGAAAATGCCTCACTGTTTACCGAGGCTGCTGCAAGGTGTTTTGGTAGCTTGAATTAGGTAAAATAGCTGTAAAAATGGTTTTTGCTAGTCTGGTGCACTTGCTCTAAGAAAGAAGTTGGGCTTCGGAGATATGGTCCACGGATGCACTTTATCCTTATATTTTACGCTAGCTCTGGAGCGGAGGAAGAAATAATTGGCTTGTTCTACTTCTATAGTATTATATCTTATTCCAAAGCAAGAACACTCCCTCAAGCGTCCAGGCTGTCCAGCCTTTGGCTGGCCAATGAAAAATCTGTAGCGGGCTGAACCGCTGAAATATCCATGGTTCAGAAGATTTAGAGGGTTCTTTCGTACTCAAAACTAATAGGGCGGGTCCCTCAATTCATTTGTAACGTCACTACATGTCGTGGGAAGGAAGGCACTCCGCTGTTCCACTGAGCGTGTGCCGACCCCCAGAGGCTCTCCCAAGCGTATTCCCTTTCTGGCATGTTTTACTGCATGATCGCTCGGTAATTAAGACCTTAGCACGTTCAGCGGTATAAAGCTTTCGTTCAGAAGGTACATTATCATTCGGGAAAATATCTCAGGAATAATGCTTGCAAGTGGGAATCAAAGAGTCATCTAGAAGCTTTTTACTCTTTTTTTTTTTTCCGGTCAAACGGAAATTGAAGCTTTCTACTTATGACCGAAAGTGACATGATCTAGAAGCTTTCTACTTATAGCCAAAAGTGACATCATCTACTTGTCCAACACACAAAGCCTTGCCTATAAATAAGGTGTGATACCACAAGGTAAATGATCGAATCTCTCTCATTCCTATAAAGTTCACTAAAATCATACTTTTCTCCACCTCTCGGGCTCTTACAACCTTGCTCGTCGGAGCGTCTTTCCGGAGGTACACCCCTTTTCGATTTTCAGGTACCCAATTCAACGTTCTATTCTTTCACCCTACAATAGCAAGGAGGAAGAGGTTCAATGATTTTTTAAGCCCCCAAAATCCATTCCATTTTTAAAGAAAGAAGACAAAGTGACGTACTATACCTACTGAATTCCACTACTTCGATCGCCAAGCTCTTGTTGATTAAAATACGGTTGATCGCCTTGTCATTGCTCAAAGGTGCATGAGAAGATTTTTTTTTATATCGTAGACGGATTCAATAGAGGTGACTGTTTATATTTTTAGTCCGTTTTATTTTGTGGGCATTTAAATTAGTATAGTACGTAATATATTTTTGTAGACTTAATGATAAAGTTGTTGTTTATTTTACTATATATAAATCAATATTTTATTGTGTTTCCCTCAAATCAAATTAAAAGTCCACGTTTAAGTTCGAATTTATGGGTTATCAATCTAGATCAACATGTATATGATGAATATATTATTTTTTTGGAAAAAGTGCAGTGGGACCGATTCTCAAATCAAATCCAAGGTGTAACATTTCTTCTTTGTTAATTTCCACCCCTACATTTTACATGTTCAAGTTCGACCTCTTCACTTATTAATTCGTACCTTAGATCGGACAAGTCACACAATTGGCAGCACATACGCATGCAGGAAATAGAATTACTAGTATTATGTACAGTAGCACCATTGAATTAACTTAAAGTTGCTGCACAAGTTAATTCTTTTAGTTTGTATTTTGTTAAAAGCTCATTTAAGATAATTAGATTGGTACATAATTTAAAAAATAAAAAAAGCAACCTTCACATGTACGAGTTTGCTAAGAGTATCTCTAATTTTGACTTCAAATTTGGAGATGTCAATTTTTTGATCTAAGGGTTTTTATTTGGCAATTTCACCCCCGCAAAATTCTCCATCTCCAACCAACCATAGTGTAAAATTTGTACTTAGTATTAAAGAGGGAGAGCCCTGCAATCCCATCTCAATCGTTCATCAATGGTCCGAATGTTAGTTTTTTCCCATTAGTGTAGCCCACTAGCCTTCACGTTTTGTGCATGTGGGACTCCACTATCAGATAAGCTAATGAAGTGATATGGTTCATTACGATAACTAATTAGAATTATAGATTAAGGAAAACTCATGATAATAAAAGAGACCTTGATGGACTAGGTGTCTTTTAATAAGTATCTCTAAGGCCCTCTTCTCTCCTCTATAAAAGGTAGAATACTCACCCCTTATACATACGGTTTTTCCATCAATTAAAGTACTGGGGTATTCTAGAAAAGTAGAGACAGAGAGAAGAAGGTGAGCCAAGAATTAAAGTGTTTCTAATCTAAGGGGTTTGTTCTCACTAATCTCGATGGCCGACAAAGGTACGTTATTTATTGTTCTTGAGATGTGTTGAATTCAAGATCCTTGTTATATCTGTTTTCCGCATAATAGTTTTAATACAGATATACTTAGATTTACAGTTGGTATCAGAGCATGGGTTTTCTGAATCAATACATCTTGGAATAAAATTATCTCGAACATATTGTTGTGAGTCGATTACAATTATACTCGCATGTCGATTAGCCCTTACGGTAAACTGGGCAAATAGTTATTGTTAATAATCGAATATTTTATGCTACTGTGATGTTTTCATTCGGATAGAAAAGAATCGCTTACTTGCCGTAATTGGTTTACTGCATTGGGCTAACAAAGTGGATATAGTATTGTAACCTTTTTTCTAGCTTTGTTTATTGCCCATCTGCTACTGCAGTAAAGAGATCCATGATCTCTGAAATTGGCCATGAATATTAAGGGTTCCATTAATTAATTGTCGTACGTTGAATCCAGAAAGTCTTCATGCCGTTATAGAACAATGGTTTAATACGGTAGCATAATCTATTACTATTTGCTTATGTTGGTTGCTAATTAATGTTTCGGTAAAGAAGTCCTTGACTCGGCAATTGATTATTTTTGTAAAGTTCACATGTAACCTATGTGATTTTAAGATCTATATTGCCGTAGTGGATTTTGCTTGACGGAGTCTATTAATTTTACTCCTTCATGCAACTAACAATTCGCCTTTTGTTATATATGAATATTGCTTGCATAATGATTGGGTAAGTAAGTTGTGGTAAAATTGATTGAATCGGAATGGGATTCATTTATTTGTCATGCTTAGTGGATTGGAAAATCATCTTACTGTAATGGTGATTTTATGTAATCGTGAT